>NC_031976.2:2375485-2675485 GCF_001858045.2 Oreochromis niloticus | reverse complement strand
AGTTACAATAACTCGTACTGCGCGCTAGCTACCATGACAGACTTTCTATACAGCTGGGCGGGTGCTGTGTTACTGATGGTGAACTTTATTGCATTCATAAGGTTAGTTAGTAGATTTGCCAACCGTCCCGTGCAAACGGAATCGTCCCGCATTCAGAGAAAATATTACACGTTTTGTATTTGATGTCGCGCTAAACAATAGCAGCACGTTTAAGCTTGATCAGCTGTTGTTAGAATTCATTTGATTTTAATTTCTAGTATCAGCTGATGTTTGCTGGAGCCACAGCTGTAAAAGCGGCTGGTCCAAACCAGGAGATGTCCTTACTGAATCATCAGAGCTGAACTGGTGATGGAGAAACAGGTTTACCTTTTAGGTCACATGAATGAGTTGAAGGGAAGTTATGAACTGTTTCTGAGAGACAAATAACACCAAGATCCTTTTCTGTGCAGCTGACAGCTGGTAACTGTGCAGGGGCGGGTCTAGCGAAGCTTTTGCCAGGGGGCCAGGTAGGGCATTAACAGGGAAAGGGGGACACAAAGACATACTTTTCTTTCTTACTCTCATATAAAATATTTAGCTTTTATTAAATAGTTATCTGAATCTTACAACCAAAGTTTGTATAATAATACACAAGACTGGCTGTAGACCATTGTCATTCATTCAGAACACTGTGTAAAACTAACAAAAAGTGAATGCAAACGTGCATAAATATTTATTTTACGTGTTTGATGGGCGTGGTCTGCAGTGCCGCTGCAGGGGAGGTGGACCTACCTGAGCGGCATCTGCAATCACGCCTCTCAGGCGTAAAGTCTGTGCTCTCTCGGCTGTTTTTTGGGTGTGTGTCTGGCTGTGAGTTGAAAAGCTACAGCCGGCTGTGTGGGTACACCAACCATGTGTGAAAAGTGGTCCATAACCATGGTTCGTAAGGGTGCTTGAAATCCTTGAAAATGCTTGAATTCTAATGTCGTCTTTTCAAGGTTTGAAAAGTGCTTGAATTTCAGATGTGGTGCTTAAAAGTGCTTGAAAATGTAACTGTATTTCATTCACAATAAATAGCTATCTGATTGAATTGTTTTCTTATCAGACAGAGAAATAAAATGAGACGCAAAAGCAAAATTTCCCCGCCTGGGCTGCCTTGCGTCTGTTTCAATATGTGACCCCGCCCCTCCCTCGGACAGTCGAGTGCGCTAACATACCTGTAGGTTGCTGTTTTAATGAGTGTTTGATGGAAAACAACAATGGCGGAGTTTGCGTTCTCCAGTCGCATGATAGGTGAGTGCTAGTAAATAATTTTCCAGTACGCGTACGTTACACATACTATTTTTTTTTAAAATTATGGTTATTATTTTGCTAGCTATCAAACTCGCTGGAGAAATGATTGAAATGCACTGAGTGTGATGCAGTATGGCAGCGCTATTACGGAATATGCTGTGAACTTAGCTAACATTACTTAGCAGTAATATGAGTTAATTTACTCAAGTGAAAGCTTTAAACATTAGCCCGATACATAACTAGCTAACTTAAGGCTTTCTGATTAACCCTCTGGGGTCGACGGACCCAGAGTCTCCATTTCAACTTGGGTCGAACGTGCAGACTTCAAGCTATATACCAGTTTTTAAATTGTGTTGATAGGTCACGTAAAACCGATGTTTTGGGGGGTATATTCTGAATAAAACAGTGGCGTTTACTCCGGGAAGAAACGGTAAAAACGGCATTTTTATGGAGAGCGCTAGCAAACACGCTTTGCTTGTGAGTGAAAAAAGAAAAAACACTCCTTCCCTATTGGTGGAAAAATGTACCATGTCGACCAATCAAAAAATGATACGGCAACATGTGGTATTTGGTTGTTGGGAAGAGAGAGAGAGCGAGTGAGCAAAAAAGAGAGAGAGAGTTTTGATACGTGAGAGATTTGTGACGTTTATCATGTTTGGAGTCTCAAGTTAGTGTGTTGTCTTGTGTAGTTAGTGTGTAGTGTAGTCGTTTTGTTTTGTTTTGTGTGTCAGTTCTACTAGTGAACATCACAGTTGCTGCAAAAAAGCCACCAAAGGCAGATTGCAGTGTAAACGCTGAGTGACACACCTGCTGTCAGACCTGCAGGTTTATCCCTGTGCTGTTCTCATCTGTGTTATAGTGGACACAAACTATTTTTTGGAGTTGCATAAATAATTTGTGTGCCTTCTTATTTGATGCAGCACACCTGATTGTTCTGTAAACAGTTTTGAATGGTTATATAACAAACGTCTGAGCCTTGGCTGCATTTTTAGGTAAATAGTACCATATAACTTTGTTGTTTGCAAAACTTGTTCATATTTTGTAAAAATGTCCAATTTTTATTTGCATTTCAAGTTATGAAAATGATTCGTTAAACATGCTTGTGGTTTTTACAGTCAAAAATATCACTTTCTACTGGTATTTTAAATTTTGTCTCAATTTAGAGAAATTGTACTGAGGTGATGCAAATTGAAACATGCATTCTTTTTTTTGGCGGGGGAGGGGGGTGCTGTGCTGGAAAAGCTTAAAAAGGGACCTTGAAAGTGCTTAAAAAGTGCTTGAATTTGACCCTGAAAAAGCGTACGAACCCTGCATAACGCAGTGCTTCAAAGCGTGTTCATGCAAACATTGTCGGGTCTGCCGTGGTACAATGGGACTTCTGCTCATGAACCTGTGTGCACAGCGTCTGCAAATCGGGGCTGTACGAAGTAACTTCATCTTTACACGAAACTGTAAGCTGTCATCTGTGAGGTGCGAGCGGTGTTTGTTTTTACCATAGTTCATGGTGGAGAATGGCTCCTCTGCTGAGTTTTGCTCCCTGTAGCCGTATGAATGGCAAACTACTCTGATTAGCAGAGGCATAGGCACACTTAAAATTTCTTCTGAAATTTTCGCTTTCTAGTGTTTTATTGTAACATATATCTGGGATTACGAAAGATCTTTTAAGATTTTTAAAACACAGAGTGATTAGGTACGTGATGAATCTTTCTTAATGTTATTTTACATATATTGTAAAAATGAGAACCCATTGTTTGGGATAATGTGGATTGGCAAATTAGTCATATGCATGTACTTTGATACTAAACCAGAGGAAGGAGACTAGATGATTTGATCATAACACTGGGAGAAAGACAGATGGTGCTTTAAAGCTGGAAAGTCAGCAGTGAGGCTTTCTTTTTGAGCCATTCCTTGTTGGAATGGGCTCATCTAAAGATTGGAAGGCAAACATCTGGGTTTTCTTTTATTTCTGGAAAGGTGGCATTAACCTCTGGTGGCCACACTCACTTTTTGGCACTGAAAACTCTTGTTGGGAAACTGTTCTTGTCCACATTTTAAGAGCACGTTCATCTCCCATTAACAATGACTTGAGTTTGATATAAGCTTTTGTTCTGGTGGTTTGCTCATGAATTTGTTGGATACATTCACGATAAATTGATGGGACATCAATGTGCTGCCACTGGCTCTGCTTTCACTGCTCTGAGATCAGTTATGATCTCTGTTTCATATGGAAACACAGCCAGCAGTAACAAGTAGACGAGCTTCAGTGACAGATGAGTCTTGTCACCCACCTTGGCCAACATGTGTGATCTCGAGAAGATGCTGTGTGAAGGAGTTACTCCAGGTGCTTGCTCAGTAACTTTCAGATTAGCAAAATGTCTGACTGAATATAATTCTTTAAACAGCTGTTCAGAAAACACTCCACCTTCATTTTAAGTTAAAATCCCTCTGTTCCCATTGACAGACTGCTCAGCCCCCTTAATCAAGCTGATTTTTAGATTTTAATATACTTTAATATACACACAAACACCGTTTTATTAATATTTTCAGAGGTATGTGGTCCTCACAGGACAGCATATTTACTGAGCATATTTATAGGAAACAGGAATATAAAGTGAGCCCAACCTTAAATATATACAGCAGTAATATTCATCTGTTTAACACCGATGGGGAACATTTTTCAGCACAGTAATTATTTCTAGTTTTGATACTTTGTGCTCAAACTTCCAGGAATACTGTTTTAAGTGTACTGAGGTCTTTTCTTAGTGTTTTATTGTTTCTTTTCCTAAAAGAGTGGTTTGAAAGACTCCAAAAGACTCCACCACTTGTCATTGTAATTTAATGTTGTTAAATAATTTTTGGCAATATAGTAGATAGCTATTTAGCTGTAGAAGTTATAATATTTTACAATTCTTCAGCCAGGAAGAAAGACAGCTGATATGGTATGTTTTAATCTTATCCAATTTATGTGTTTAAATTAGTAAATATCTGAGGTGTTTCCTAGTATGCCTTGTAAGGTACTTTTAATTTAAAGATTGCTAATAGGTCTTTCAAAGTATATATGACCGTTTTACGTTTGCACTGGCATATCTCATCTTTCTCTTGTCTTTCTGCTCCTCCACCACTGCTTTCTCCTCCCTCATTTTCAGTTCATCCTCTTCCTCCTCGCCTCAAGCCTCATCTGCTGAACAGTCAGGGCTCTAGCACACAAACAGAGTACAAACATGCTCATTCGTTCCCGATTTTGGTGCAATTACTCACTACCAGCAGGTCAAATATGTGACCCTATCTTCTCCAGACAGCTGACAATGAACCAGCCAAACAACAACAACTGGTTATCCACTTTCCATTTGATAAACATCATATTAGAGTTTATTCTCTGGGTGTCTGAGTCCAACAGTGTTAGAGCCTCTTCAAAGAAAATTTCACTAATGGCAGCTAAGAGCAGCAAAAAAAACAGCTGCACTTACTGACAGAAAAGTTCAGGATATCATCAACAGCTCACCTCTGCATCACTGTCATCAGACAAAAGTGAGCTTCAGTGACTCGTCAACTTGTTTCGAACCGCTTTCACAAAGTTTAACAGCCTCCTCCAGAGTAAACAAACATGTACACCAAACATGTTACTGAGGTAAGCACCAGACTGACAGCCCACGTGCACTAGAGATGAATGGTAGCCAGAGTTCTTTGTTTTTTTTGTAATACAGCAGCCACTGTAGCTAGGATTATGCACTTGAACTGAGAGATGTAACAAGAATACAGTTGACTGTGATATGCAATCTACTGACATCTAGTGGTCATATTTTACACACCACACTGCTAACTGTCATCTTTTACGGTCAACATTTACCCACTGACAGCTGGTTACAAATTCACGTTTTATTTTGTTGCTTAACAGTGTATGTGTGATGCTGTAATATGAAATGACCAATGCTGCCAGCATTATTCATGGCAGGGATGCCTGCGAATTATATAATGTTATCGTTGGTCTGCCATTGGTAGTCTGTCTCTTGGTAATTGCTAATGTGTCAAAATGATAGGCAGCCTTCTGTTATATTTAATATAACATGCCATATTCACCCATTAACACAAGCACTTTCTTCTATGCTTTTAAGGGCTTGGGGTTAATATCCTTGGGCAATATACTGAGCATGCAGACTCGGGGAGCCAGGAATCAAACCACCAACCTTCCAACCAGTAGATGACCTGAGCTACAGCCAACAGTTAGTTCACTGGCAAGTTGTAACTATGGTCTATAGTCTGGCAGTGGGAGCAGCGTGACAGGTCAACTGTTTAGAAGGGAAATGGCGAGGGGAAAGAAACTGTTCCTGTGTCGGGTGGTCCTGGTCTGGAGGCTTCTGTACTGTCTGCCAGAGGGCAGCACATCAAAAAGTCTGTGTCCAGGGTGTGAGGGGTCTGTGATGATTTTCCCTGCCCGTTTCCTGGTTCTTGAGAGGTACAGATCCTGGATGGAGGGCAGGGGGGCGCCGATGATCCTTTCTGCTGCCCGTACAGTCCGCTGCAGTCTGCTCCTGTCCTGTTTAGTGGCTGCACCATACCAGACTGTGATGGAGGAGCACAGGACAGACTCAATGACTGCAGTGTAGAACTGGATCAGCAGCTCCTGTGGAAGACTGTACTTCCCCAGTTGTCTCAGGAAGTACATCCTCTGCTGGGTCTTTTTGAGGATTGAGTTGATGTTGGTCTCCCACTTCAGGTCCTGGGAGATGGTGGTACCCAGGAACTTGAAGATCTTCACAGTCGACACAGGGCTGTCTGATATGGTAAGGGGGGGCAGAGTTGAGGGATGTTTCCTGAAGTCCACTGTAATCTCTACAGTTTTAAGAGTGTTCAGCTCCAGATTGTGCTGACTGCACCAGAGTACCAGCCGCTCAACTTCCTGCCGGTATGCAGACTCGTCACCATCCTGAATGAGGCCAATGACGGTGGTGTCATCTGCAAACTTTAGGAGCTTAACAGCCGAGTTCTTGGAGGTGCAGTCATTAGTGTAGAGGGAGAACAGTAGTGGTGAGAGGACACATCCTATATGATCAGCAAAAAAAAAAGAAACTGTCATTAAAACCAACAGAGCAACTGACAAAGACACCACAACTCCTTTTCAATTTGATATATTCATTTCAGCACAATGTTTGACTTGAATGACCTTGTAGTACCATATCACCCTATTAGAGCACTTCGCTCTCACACTGCAGGCCTACTTGTTGTTCCTAGAGTATTTAAAAGTAGAATGGGAGGCAGAGCCTTCAGTTTTCAGGCCCCTCTTCTGTGGAACCAGCTTCCAGTTTGGATTCAGGAGACAGACACTATCTCTACTTTCAAGATTAGGCTTCAAACTTTCCTTTTTGCTAGGCTGCTGGGGGATTCCCATGATGCTTTGAGTATTTCTTCTTCAGTCACCTTTTTCACTCACTTTGTCTTTAAACGCTGTATAAATAAAATTGAATTGAATAGTTCAGTGAATTGAAACAACAGAAATTTGAACTTTAAAGTCCACTTCATCATCAGCAACAGCAAAATCAAACAAGTAAAGATTTATAGTTATTTTATACTGACAAACGTTAATATTACAGCAAGGTACCATTAGCTTGTCAATAAAAAAAACAAAACAGTAATGTCATCATCGCTCCACCAAGGCAACAGGCAATTCCTAAAAAAAACTTATTTGTAAAATTCAGACTCTCTCTATACACACATAATTCTACTACTAAAGCAGACTCCAGGTACATTTTCTGTGTGTTTGTTTCAAATACCTGGTAAACTACCAGAAAAATAATTCTGGTGTTTTTGCTCCACTGAGTAACAACTCCCTGCTGTCACATACAGTTGTACATCACCTGAAGGCTGAGTAGAGGTTGGGTTGTGATTATAAAAATTTGTTTGTCAACAGGAATAAGATAAGAAGCAAAAATGTATCCTAAATGTTTGGACATATCTGTGTTACAGCAGGCTGAAACCTTGTCCATAGCTCCTCATGGATTACAGGCCTCACTCCCCACAATCAGCTTGCAAAAACTGACTTTACAATCTTCCAAACAAAAAAAATAGCCTTCGCACATTCACATAAAACACAATGACCAAGAATAATCAAATAAACAAGAAATAAAAATACAATTATATTGTAAATATAGTACTACTATGCATGGTCACACGTCATGCTATGATTCAGTCCAGAGTGCCACTTCATCAGTGGAGAGCCAGAACATTAATAAGTGCCATGCTAATTCAAATTAACGATACATTAAGCCAAGACAAACAGTAACTATGCTATATACGCTACTTATGGTTGGTAAATAAACTTATTATCTCATCTCAAACTGGTAGATAGCCTCAACACAACATCACCACCTTTTGCAATATGGTCAATATTCTAAGCTAAACTGAAACTAGTGTTTTTAAAGTTAGTTGTGATTAAATCTATTAATGTAAAAACAGGCATAACCATTTTTCAGTTCCAGTCTCGTGTCCAAATACCTTCAGTTCGATTAAATTGATTCTCATCGTGTCGTGTCATTTGTGCTCTGATAGTCAACACAAGTGACCCCACTCGTATATGCATTGTGCTTACTGTGATGTCACATCAGTACAGATGTAAAGCCCACCTTTTATTTTATAATAACAAAGCCACTTTTCTTTTACAACCATATTTCTTCTCTTTCTTTATTTCCAGTCTCTGCAGACTCGTTGTGGCAGCTCCAAATTTTTCAGCAGTTGAGTCATCGCCTATTTGCCCTTTATTGTCACCTGCTCTAGCCTTTTTTTGTTATTTCTCTCTGCTGCTCATTTGAGAGGCTGATGGGTGGGTGATAATGAGAGCTAATGGTCTGTCTGAAAGACTGAGTGTATATGGGAATACACAAATCTGTATGCCTAGATGTGTCACCTTTTCATAGAGACGCAAAGGTCTGTCATTTCAGAGAAAAATGTCACGTGTGATTCCAAAAGAAGCTAGTTTTCCCTAGGAAAGCTGGTCTGTAACTCTTTCCTCTTTTAGTTTGATCAAATTTGAATACTGACATTGTGAACTGTGACAGTCTTGTCAGCTACAAGTGACGGGACAAATATGTTCTTGTCTTAACAAGAATGACACCTCTAGAACAGTCAATTCCAATCCAGTTTCTGTTCCAGCCAAAGAATTTGGAATTTGGAGTGAATGATAGGGAGAGCTGAGGGGATCAAAGAACAAATGAAACTAATAGAGAGTGAAATGACAAAAAAAACTGTGGGATACAGAAGATAACCACTGCACTGTCCATTAGATAATACTGTGTTTTCCTCTTTTAGACAATAGCTGTCCATCACACTGGGAGGCTGAGCTAGCATCTGGCAGCATCAACAATTAATGCATGAGGATGGTACAGCTTTCCATCAGCCTCCTGTAAATAGCTGGCATGTGGAGAGCTCCCCAGCAGATGTGCTACAAGAATTCATTAGTGTCCCCTGTTCCTCATACTTGTCCCCAGAAAGCTATTATCTACCACGCTGAGCTAGAGGAGATTCCAAAAAAAGTAAGAGAGGAAAAAAGAAATTCCCATCACAATCTCACAGTGTGTGTCCCTGCTTCAAAACACATTCTGGATCGTTTTCAGGCTTATAAACAGCAGCGTTGTCTTGTTGTTGTAGTTCACAGTTTCACTGATAAGCTCTGACTCATTGGCTGCAGGTCACAACATTCAGCATCAAAAACATATCCAAATATTCTCAGAGGTGTGACATTTCATTTGGGATTTTTGCACATATCTTCACTCAGAGCTCTTTTATGGAGTCATATTTACACCTGACCTGTCTACTGTGCAGTAAAACACACCGTGGGGTGTTTGCCTCTTTAGTCCTGCACTTTAATGCCTACCAGTAAGACTTAAAGTCTGGCACCCTCTTACATCTAAACACAGTATGTCATGGGATAAATGAGATTTGCAAAGACCCTATCTGCAAGATTGTGGAGCTGTTTCTTAGGAAGAAACGTGATTCATCGCGTCCTTTATTGTCTCCTTTTAATATACTCTGGGGTGGGAATTTAAGGCATTAACTGTGATTAATTAATTTGAAAATAACGCGTTAAAAAATTAACCCATTTAATTGCACTTTGCTTCCAAGCAAAGACGAACTTTTGTCAATGTATGATTTTCTGCTATACCGATTACACTGATGCACACAGCTACAAAAATGGACGAATCAGAAGAAAGTGTGTTGCTAGGACTGATTGGAGACAAATTTCACTTCAAAAGACTACCCGACGGAAGCCTTGATAAAAGCGTGGTTTTGGGCAAACTGGGCGAAAAGCAGTTGCATACCACGAAACACTTGAACCTTACAGTACCATCTAAATGCAAAACATGTTGCAGCGAGCACAGAACCTGTGGGAGCTGTTAGAGCTAGCAGTTTGAGTTCCAACCAAAGGTGTCAGCAGCCCAAACTTGATGAAATGACTGGCTTCAGGACCAAAATTAGTAAGTTTACATTGGACAAACTTACAAATTCTCTCGCAAAATGGATTGCTCTGGACTGTAGACCACTATTAGTGGTAGAAGATATGGGGTTAGAAAATGTGCTACAGATTCAGATGAGGAAGCCCTGTGTAACAGGGCCCCGAGTTTGTACAGAGCAGAATCCACCATCAGTGAGACAAACTGCCCGCTGCAGTGGAGGTCCAGTCGAGCAGGGACCCACCCACAGCTGTCTGTCCTGGTCTGCAAGTAAGTGATTAGTCCTGACACTTCTGTCCCATGTGAGAGACTGTTCTCACTTGCAGGTCACATAGTAACAAAAAAGAAAGCTGCCTTAATCTCTGAAAATGTGAACAGGCTAGTTTGTCAAAGTAACTGGCTGAAAGAGACGGTCAGTAAATAAGAATGAAGGTATTAAGAGTCCAATGGGTTTGTTATTTTTTGCACTAAAATGTTTGATGATCTAATGTACAAAATAATGTTGGCTAAGGTTACTCAGAGTTTAAAGGTGAAGCTGTTCAAATAACCTTTTATGTTTCTGCCTTATTTTTTAAGAAGAAAAACTTTGTGTTGAAATTTTTATTGTTATTGTTTAAAGACAATACATTTTGAAAATGTACTTAAAATACTTCAAATAACACTTTATTTTTAAGTCTGCCCAATTTTGGACAGGGATATTATATTTTTGTTAACCTCAGAATTTCCATACATTGCAAACAAAAATTTTCCATTCTGTGTCAGTGCCTAAAGCATTTGGACAGAAACAGACAAGACATCAGAATCAAAGGCAGCCAATATAAGTGGAGGGAAAAAAGATAGGAACCTCACTGAACCTGAAATGAATGTGCTAGCCAAAGGACTCAATTTCACCATTTCGCCACAAAAGCTGCCCATAGTGGATCTTATCACAGCCACAGAAACAGTGATAAGGATTAATAAATTAACACAACTTAAAGCAGAGAAAATAAGGAAGAAGGTCTCAGCTACCCTCCCCAGTGCAAGAATTCCTTCATCCAACCTCACAATACAAGAAAAGAAGGACATCACATCCCTGATCAAAAACCAAAACATCACCATATTACCAGCCGACAAGGTGGGGTGCACTGCCTGAAGATGAGGCCCCAAAAGAAAGTACAAAACGAAAGACATCAGTTGCCTACAACTACTTGAAAAGAAAAAAGTCCCTGACCTACATATGCTGTATTCTGTATATATAGACTTCTCCAAAGATCCAAAAAGAATGACTCCCAAATCGATCCATTGTTAACAGTATAAATGCAGCCACTTTTCCAAGCACCTCGCCACCATCCTAGCTCCCCTAACACACCTCATCACATCAAAAAATCTACTGAGTTCAGTTTACCATTTCTGGACTGTGCTGTGTGCATTGAGGAGAATGGAAACCTCAACACTGAAGTTTGCCAGAAGCCTACACACACAGATCAGTACCTACTCTTTGACTCTCACCACCCTCTGGAACACAAATGTGGCGTAACCTAGACCCTGCAACACCGGGCAGAGAACGTTCCCTCTAAGACAGAAGGGAAAGAACAGGAACACACACATTTAAAGAAAGCTCTGAAAACATGTGGTTATCTCAACTGGTCCTTCATCAAATCAGCAAAGATGCACATGAAAGAAGGTCAGAAACCAACTATTGGAAAATACACTACGAGTCAAAAGCCTGGCCTCCACAGTCACCTGACCTAAACCCAATCAAGATGGTTTAGGATGACCGCAGAGTGAAGGCAAATGGGCCAACAAGTGCTTGGTGCTCTCTGGGAACTCCTTCAAGACTGCTGGAAAACCATTTCAGATGATAATGCCAAGAGTGTCCAAAGCAGCAATCAAAGCAAAGGATAGCTGAAGAATCTAAAACATGTTATGAGTTATTTCACACTTTTTTGTTTAATACATATTTCCATATGTGTTCATTCATAGTTTTGATGCCTTCAGTGAGAATCTACAATGTAAATACTCATGAAAAGAAAGAAAAAACAATAAATGAGAAGGTGTGTTAAAGGTTTTGACTGGTGGTGTAGAATGATAAACAGAAAAAAATGTCATGTCTTTTGTAGTAGGTTTATCAGAGAAACTGTCTTTCTTTAAGCACAACATCCCAGTGCACTTCAGACCCAGCCTCATCCTCAGACGAAAATGGATTAATCCCAAGGACAAAACCCCCACACAAGCTAAACAACGTAGTATTACTATAGTCAGCAACCAAGAGTGGCAAACCAAACAGCATCTCCATAATCACATGGCACAACAGCTGACCAGGAGCCACCTCAACAGGACAAGACTTGACAATACAACTAAAGGATAAAGGTCACTTTTTCGAGGATGCCAAGGCTCACGTTTTGGACAGAGAAGACAGATAGTTTGAAATAGGAGTGAAAGAAGCCATCTATG
Organism: Oreochromis niloticus; assembly: GCF_001858045.2. Lineage (NCBI taxonomy): Eukaryota > Metazoa > Chordata > Actinopteri > Cichliformes > Cichlidae > Oreochromis > Oreochromis niloticus. Next base: position 2,663,339 of record NC_031976.2, on the reverse strand, counting down.
TCCACTGTGAACGACCATCCTTGAACAAAGGGAGTGGCTTACAACACCAACTGTCTGCCACCCACACTGCAGTTTTGAGATCCCTGCCCAGACACTTTAATCCCCACTCACATCTTTGATCAGGTGATCTTGATAGATCACATGATAGGATGGAGAAAGGTCTCCCAATAGTTTTACCTGAAACCTCTGCTGGTAGCCACCCATGACCTTGGCTCATGTGTTGAGGCACATGATCAATAGTGAGTTAACCACCCTGTTAAGGGACAGCTTCCCACTACGGATTAAATCCCTGGGACTCTCTACCATTGGGTTTTAGGACTGAAGAACCTCCTCAGTTGAGAGGTGAAACATGATCAAGAAGCTTAAAGAAGTCCAGTCGTTTTTCTTTCCAAGCTCCTTAGTTCACCAGGTTATCTTGACCATGTCTAAATGTTTGGTATTTCTTTTAACATGCAGCTGAAAATGTATACGTAATAAAGTGGGTGGTGAGTGTATTTCCTTATACTCTCAGTAAGAAAGCTACCCCCAGCTTCTGTAAAAAGTCTGTCCAAAACCAAAGCCACCGTTCTGGATAACACACACACACGGATCAGATGCTGAATATGCAAAAGCTTGAGTTGGCAGACAAGAAGAATGATCTCAGCCTGCCTTTTGGTGTTATTTATGCAACCAGCTGGTGGCTGTTTAATAAAAACCTTTAAAATATGTGCTATAAAATTTTCTTGTAGATGTAAAGAACAAATCAAATTATGTATAACAATAAACAGTTGAAAAATAAATGATCTGTGTTAAGACTTTCAAAGTCTTAAAGCAATGAAGACTTTGAGACACCACTGTTACTTGGCAGTGCAGGGGGGTGCCACCTGCTCACATGCAAGACTGTCCATCATCAAGAAACAGCCAATCGAGCAGCTTGACGGTGTTACACCCTGGAGGCTGCATCAGCAGATGGAGGAGAACAGCTCTAAATAAACAGCGATGAAATGCACTCAGGCGCTCATCTACAACAATCTACTGTATATTTAGCAGCATGGATACAAACCACTGCTTTACTCGGATCAGTCTGGGCTGTCATCAGTATACTGAGTGACTGAGGATATACAGTACAAAGAGATGCATGTGTGATGCATCCATACTATATGTCATTCAAACATGACTCAGTTTGAGGCATTCAAAATTAGAGGCAGTGGTGCAAATTATGGAAAAGCCAAACAGGCTCAGTATATCAGGAGATATTAGACTGTTTGTCAGATGGTCTGGCCATTTAACTCTCATTCTATCAACATATTTGCATATATTCACATTTAAACACATGTCTGTTGGAGATCCGTATGTACTGTACATTGTACATTAACATTCATTTTGAGCTTCCTTGTGGAACAATACATTTCTCCTTGAAAAGATGATTAACCTCTTAAACCCCAGGGGTCATTTCCAGCATTCCCCGTGTGAAAATGACATGTCCAAAATAAATAAAGTATTTCTCTGCTATTACAAACTCTGTGTAAATTATCTTGGTATCATCGTAATAAAGCTAACACTTCATCAGAGGTGTACATATTGCAGCAGATGCTACTGTGTCCAAGTAACTGAGAATGGAACACAGAAAAATAAGTCTTTCTCCTCACCTAAATATTTTTTATATTTTGAAAATATGCTGCAAGACAATAAACTCCAAAAAATCATGAGTCAACATCTGGACACTATCTGTGCAAAGACTGATGCTGCTAAAGTAAAATACAGCAACTGAGGTTTTAGAGAAGACATAGCCAGGCGCTCTGTGATTTGGCAGTTTTCACTCTCTGTTTAGATGGATTTAGGTGAAAAGGGAAAGACCATCTCTGAGTAGAGGAGGGAGCCTAAGGGTACATCTACCACCATCTTACAATGCTGTGATTGCAGCTATTCCCCAAGTATCTGTGAATGGTGCTCGCAGCCACTGATGAGTTGGCTTTGATCAGTGGTTGTTGATCAATGGTCATGACAATGTGCATATTAATGATGAAGAAACTGACCTCACAGCCCATTGTTCATTCAGTGGGCTGGTTTCACCCATTGTACAAATGTCCTGTTTATAAGGTTGTAGACCTGCAGTAAGCTGAGACTGAAGAAGTCACCTGGATGAGTGACAAAACATTTCTCCTACTGAAAACACTTCGTCCAGATCAACTTTTTGGCATAATGGGTCGTGTTTTGTGCAGAGCGAAATCAGTCAGTATTTACGTAACAGACCTGGCGTTGCAGCCCATGAAACTCAATAGTCCTCATCTTGCCCCGGTACTGGGGGCATTGGGGTTTAAGAGGTTTTAGAAAACAAAGAGATAATAATAAAACAGAGATGAAAAGGGGATGAGAGAGACAAATGAAAATAAATGCAAAGAAGATCAAACTGATGAGGGGTGAAAATGGCAACAGAGCGAGAACAAAACAACAAAAGATGATGACAATACAACACAAAGACACTTAAAACTGTATATAGTACAAAAGTACTACACGGACACAGAATGGCCTAAGAGAGGCGTGAAAACACTATAAAGGCAGCTTAATACTAAAACCTACCTCAAAGCAAAACAAACCTACAAAGGGATATATGATGGCCATAGAGAAAATTAAACACACACACATATGAGAGACAAAACCCCTGAAAAGAAACATGGAATTGTCACAAAAAGCATCAACTTAAAACTACAGCAAAAGGGACAAAAATAGCTACAAAGCCTGAAAGAGCTGCACTGAGACAGTCACTTTCTGCAGAACAATTGAAATTAAATGAAATTAAGTGAAAACACCATTCTTCCGTTCTTTTGATGTTTTCTCTATATTTTTGTTTGATAATTTGTTTTAATTTCTTCAGTTCCACTGACATTACTCAGGCTGTTTTTATATTTTTCAAAAGGAGATAGCTGTAACAGCTAGCTACTCAGCTAGATTAATGCTTAATGGTAGCTGTGTCAATTATAGCAAAGTGGTTATATTTAAGTTATGTGCAGTTGTAGTAAAATCACAGACAGAGATCATTAAAACTGCAGCAGCCTGAATACGTAAAAAGTGTAGAGGGGTTTGTAGAGCGGATGTGTGAGTGGGAGTTCAAAACAGTGACTTCAACCCAAACCACTACCCTGCAGTACCCATCTTGCTCCAAAAATTGAAGATGGCAGCTACCATAAGTGGGAAATTTTGGCTTTATTTTTGTACCATGGGAGGAAGTGGAGACACATTTTTTTTATACAGTCAGTGAATGAATAATGGGAATAATGGAACAGCCAGCAATAAAAAACTTCATGTAAATCCCAGAGGTTTTTTTATCCCAAGTTTAATGCTGAAGAAATGATGATGTTCGATTTTACTTTGCTGTTACAGGAATGGCTGAAAATGTGTGGTCATGTTATTTTCTGTGAAAAACTGAGTGCAAGTCATAGGCCAGCACCCATGTGATGTATCTCAGGGAGATTTGAAGCAGGTCTAATCTGTGTTTCAGCCCTACCCTACATGTGGTTTCGCTGTGTAAATCCAGTTGTTCTGTCACCTCTCCAGCTGACTCACCGCTGTCTTTCTCATCAAATCCAATAAACAAGGGAAGCGAGGGATTAGTCACAGCTAAATACACTAAGCTCATTTGATAATCATGGCTTCTCCCCAATCTCCGCTAATTAACAATGGATGTGACGAAATTAATCTACACAAATGGCTGCGAGTGGCCATCTATGTTATCAGAATCACGTGAAGAGATTTAATTCCGGCATTTCGTGGCCTTTGTGGCATAAAACCTCTTTTGGTCTAATGCCAGCGCATCGATATGCAGGTGGCTGAATATTACTACAGTGCCCTTGAGACCACTGAAGGATTTCAGTCTCAGTTTTTCAATTAAATTACTACGTGTCCACTTTACCCCTCAAAAGCCAGGCACCCAGTCGACACTGTTTTGACAGAGGACTTCACATTAACTGTAATTAACAAGGCCACAGTGAGAGTTGGATTCAGGGAAACACTCCTTTTGTCAATAATTTTAGGACTTTGGAAACATGAGAGGAAAAAGGTGTTCCAGTATTCTTAACCCTCTAATGATAGTTTTGTAAATTATCCAATTTTAAGAGGAGCCTTGTCAAAATATGATGTGCTAACCTTTCCCATTAGTTGTGCCGGGGTAGCTGACATATAAGATGTAGTTCTATTCAAAAGGTCTTATTTCTTAAACCACAAACATGACAGAGCTATGTTTAGTTTCCCTTCTCAGACAGGTAAACAGAAGACAGTTCAACGTTTGCTGCTGCATTTATTGAAAGCTTTGTTTTGGATGTGAACATACACATGTTTGTCCTAGTGTAATACCAACACTCTGTATGAATTAAGCAAGTCTAGATTAACTGTTGTTGTGGCAAAGCTAGCATGTGTCAAAACCTCAGTGCATGCTTTGGATGATCTATATCAGAATAAACCGCAAAATAGTGTGTTTTCAGAACAGGCAGATGCAAACTGAATGTTTACTGACGAGCAATACAATAGATAAACTATTGTATTGCTCGTCAGTAAACATTCAATTTCATTTATATAGAACCAAATCACAACAACAGTTGGCAATTTATATTGTAAGGTAAAGGCCCGACAATAATACAAAAAGTGACTTTGAGGGCTCGCAGCTCAGGTACAGCACTGCCAAGTGGTCAGAAATGTTCTTTGCACACCTGACGTGGATTATCTAAAGTGCACGTGAACCTGAGGTGAGCCAGTGACACTCATCACGAGTCAAAGCCATCAGCCAAGGCCTGGGACTAAATAAGACCAAATAAAATTAGCAACTGTACATCTGTTGTGTTAAATGACAAGATAAGTTGTTTATTATTTGTTAGGAAAAGTGTATTTATATATCAGAGATGCCATTGACATTCAGTGCAGTGTGACAAAATCTGCTCAAATTATTCCATTCTTCCTATTTAAAGAATAACATATTCAACATCTGCATGTTTCACATGTTGAATACATCACATCACCTTCGATACATCACATCTGCCTGAATGAATGGAGGGGGATATAACTGTTGTTTGGAACTAAAATAAACTATCTGTTTATTATATTACTGGTAAGAAAAACAAAAAACAAAACTGCAATAAGTCTAATGCAAAATGTTAACTGAGGGAAATTCAGTGTTGCAACTATCCCAATTCCAACTAGGCAAAGAGACAATCACAGATAACTTATAATAAGACACATAGTTCTCCTCAGTTATTATAGTACCAAAGCTCTAATTGTTTGCAGCGTAATTCCCATTTGACTCACCACCAAAGCATAAATAATATGCTTGTCCACAAAGGCCCTGTGTTAGACAGGCATCCTGTCCAGGGTGTCTCAGGATATGTTCCAACCTCCCTGAATTGGGTAATCGTTGAGTAATCACTGTGTAAATTGCATATTAGCGATTCTGATTGCTATATCAAAGAGGAACGATTAACTTTGAAGCCTAAGTCATCATCTGTGATGACCCCAACCTTATCTTAATTCTGTGTTTTGGAGGAAGAAAATGATTTTCTTGGAAAACACATGAATAGTTTTTGTGGTGTGCCAGTAAGATTATTCCCAGTTGTTTAATATGAAATCAGACAGCACAGCATTTGATTTTAGGCACTAAGGCAACTCAAATGTAGTCAAATTAGCAATTTTCTAAACTTTTAAGGACACTATTAGAGAAAGGGTTATGTTAACTTCCCCCAAAAAATCTTTTTATGTGTGATATATACATAACACATGAGGTTAAATAACCTCATGTGCTGTAAATTCATTATTAAACAATATTTTTGTATCGTCACAGTTCTAATGCAGGAAAAAAAAAGATCAGAGAAAAAGTCTTAAATACAGACAAACGGATCTTAGAGAAATAAAAAGCTGAGATAAAAAGAGAGGCCCTTTAGTGTAACAGAATCCACTTAATTTCAATTGGAGCTGAGAGTGATAAACAATCTGAATAATGTTCCTGAAGTGGTCTAATATCTTTAGGACACCGAGAGCTGGAGGATGGAGGGCAAGATGGGTGAAGAGGATTGTTAATTTCATCAAAATGGTGGCTGAAGGAGTGGAGGAGTGGAGATTCAGCCCACAGGGAGAAAAAAAAAAACCTCTCCCTCCTCCTTCATCCTGTTACATATAACACTGCCTCCCATTGCTCAGCCTAATGTTTAAACTCAATTATTCCTCCCACTGTTAGACAAACAGCCGCATCAGCTGGGGAGAGTGTTCACACTGTCCCTGGGTATATTGTAGCAGTGCGTTGCTATTTGAAGCCAATATTAGCCTTTTATTAAATCTGGTCCAGTCAGTGTCACATGATGGATTTGATGCCAAGTGTTAGGTTATGTAAATGAAAAATGAAAAACAAGGCCACTGATTACCTAAGCTAACGTGACGGGTGATTTGGATCGCACGTGAAGAGACTTATGCAGATGCTTTAAGTGTTTTAGCAGGCTTTGTTAGGACCGGAGGATTGGTGCAGCCTGTAGGCAAAGCTCTCCTCCTTCCACTATTCATTCCACATTCCAACACAAGGTTTGAATAAAGAAGGAAAGAATATAATCAAACACACAAACTCAAAATGATTAGGATGACTTCCATTTGGAGGTTTTATGTTCAGTACAGGGTGACCTACTCAGTTTTTGCTCAGTTAGACCTCCATCGAACACGTTTTAGTCCCATTCACTGTTATTCACATCACCTGTCAGTGGATAAAGTAAGTTGACTTAAGACGATCATTTAAATTTAATGGATGAAGCGGGCCACTTACGCAGGGAGAGATGGCACGCTGACAAATGATTTCCAGTCAGCAAGCATCGATCAGAAAATGCTCAAATGAGCGGTTTCACATGGAGTGACAGTGACTGTGAAGTTTCAGTTCTGGACTTGGTGCTGGAGGTAAGTGTTTATTCAGACTTCATTCAAGTGTTTTGTGTGTGGTAATCTCTTTTTTTTTCAATCTGCAATCATCCGTTTTCCACAGAAAGGCTGAATTCAGACATATAGTGGCCACAGTGGATGCAGTCATTGTATTTTAGCCATCTGTTCTCCAGTGATCTACTGTGAAAGTCCATTACCGCACCGTCCTCAGATACCAAGCCCATGGAGAAAATTATGATAATTCAGACATTTTCATGTCCCTTTGTCTCCCATCAATTATCCACTTATCTATTTAGCCATATTTTTTGCAATAAAAACTACAGACATAAAAAAGGAGGACATTTTTACCTAAATTTTCTGCTGTTTTGTTTCTTTATAACCAAGTAGAAATAGCTTTGGCTCTAGAGGAATATATTCTGAAATAATCCTTACATGTCACCTTGACCTCATCCCAAAATATTTTAAATCTTTGTTCCAGACACAGTGAAACAGCCTTCCTTTAGCTTCAGTGCATTAAATACATATGAGATTTGTCGTAGAGCTTGACTTTTATCAGCCTTGGAGACACCCAAAGTTTAGCAGTAGCATCTGCTTTTCCCTGACTGTATGACTCATATTATCATGAATCACAGAATCTGTGGACTCAAACACAGACCCACAGACTAAGAAAAGTTCAGAGTATTTATTACAAACACGTGGGCTGTAAAGCACCAAGATCTTTGTCAGATATTTCACTGAGGGCGTGTGCAAGAGAGAGCAAGAGAATCAGCAGAATACAGCCTTTCTCCTTGAAGGTAATACAGTAAGAAAATGTGAGGCCAAGTCCAGCAAGAGCACACCAAGAGGAAAACTAAAAGAGACTAGAAAAAGATGCATTTCCTGCGAAAATGCTGGGTGATGCCATGTAGCAGAAATCATGTGCCGAAAACAGCCGAAGAAGCTGAACTGTCTGCTGAAGATGGCTTAATTTGAAAGGGTACACTGAAGAGTGTCAAGAAAGTAGAGGGAGCTTGAGTGGGGAAGACGTGCGGCAACAGCCATGGATAGGATTCGAACCTGCACCACCCGCTTTCAGGGCACCTGCTCATCTCAGTGAGGCAAACCGGCACTCGTCCCAGAGAGAGATATGACGAGAGAAATGGCTTCAATCTCAGACTTTGAAATCTAAGAGAAGGACAGATTTCCTATCCTGAAACAAGTGTAATTCATAGGAAAATTGTAAACGATATCAAAAAAATTCTTTCACCGTGAGCGTCAGGAGTGTCTGAAGATATATTGGCACATGGCTCATGTCTCTGGAGTCCTCGGTTTAGGAGGTATGATGAGATGAAATGTAAAAAAAATCGCAATATTTTAAAAAGTATAAAAGTTATGAGCACCAAAAGATATAACTGGCATTAGAAATAGCTTAAAATGTAATAGTCTAAAATTTGAATGGTGAAAATAGCACAAAAACTGTGGGAGTAGTTAAGCAGCAAAGAATAAAGAAACAAGAACTCAATAGGTTGAAAGCCTACGGCCTTCACCCAATAACAAGGTGAGTACAATGAGTAGCTGAATAATGAATGGATGAACTGGTCCTTAAATAAAAGAGCTTGATTGGGAACTGGGAAACAGGTGTGGCCAGCAGATGGCTCTTTCAGAGCAAAATGACTCACCCACCTGAGAAATAGCCAGAGCCAGTGCAAGAAGAGGGAGTAAAGGGCGAGGCTAGATATTGCCAGGCTGAGTCACATCTCCTCATATAATGTTTGACAACTAAACTGATAGCCTGCTTTTTTTACTTTCTTTTTACCATGTCGGAGTGTAAATAGAAAGGAAGTAGCAGAAGATAATTTTAGACCACAAGACTCCATGTGTGCCCTGTGAGGAATATATTCTGGAGAGAATTAAAACATTTTTCACATTAATCCTACAATTAAGACGGTTTCTGACTGATCTGCTGTTTGATGGATTACTGTAGGGGGCAGAGGAATGTTTCTGAAAAAGATGAAGTAGTCTTTGTGACATAGTCATTTTGAAAATATTGATTCTACCAGTTATTAAAATGAGCACAATGAACCATCGATCAAGTAAATGACTGATTTCATCAATAAGGGTCTATAATTATCATTTTATCTTTGGAACAATTTGTATCTCCAAATACGGGAATTATTTTACCACACTAACCTATAACAAATATCACTGACTCAGTTTTCAATTCAATTCAATTCAATTTTATTTATATAGCGCCAAATCACAACAAAAGTCGCCTCAAGGCGCTTTATATTGTACAGTAGATCGCACAATAATAAATACAGAGAAAAACCCAACAATCACATGACCCCCTATGAGCAAGCACTTTGGCGACAGTGGGAAGGAAAAACTCCCTTTTAACAGGAAGAAACCTCCGGCAGAACCAGGCTCAGGGAGGGGCGGGGCCATCTGCTGCGACCGGTTGGGGTGAGAGAAGGAAAACAGGATAAAGACATGCTGTGGAAGAGAGACAGAGATTAATAACAGATATGATTCGATGCAGAGAGGTCTGTTAACACATAGGGAGTGAGAAAGGTGACTGGAAAGGAAAAACTCAATGCATCATGGGAATCCCCGGCAGCCTACGTCTATTGCAGCATAACTAAGGGAGGATTCAGGGTCACCTGGTCCAGCCCTAACTATATGCTTTAGCAAAAAGGAAAGTTTTAAGCCTAATCTTGAAAGTAGAGATAGTGTCTGTCTCCCGAATCCAAACTGGAAGCTGGTTCCACAGAAGAGGGGCCTGAAAACTGAAGGCTCTGCCTCCCATTCTACTTTTAAATACTCTAGGAACAACAAGTAGGCCTGCAGAGTGAGAGCGAAGTGCTCTAATGGGGTGATATGGTACTACAAGGTCATTAAGATAAGATGGGGCCTGATTATTTAAGACCTTGTATGTGAGGAGCAGGATTTTGAATTCAATTCTGGATTTAACAGGAAGCCAATGAAGGGAAGCCAAAACAGGAGAAATCTGCTCTCTCTTTCTAGTCCCTGTCAGGACTCTTGCTGCAGCATTTTGGATTAGCTGAAGACTTTTGTTTTGTTCACTGTACGTGAAAAGTAACAAAAGTGGAACTGATTTCAAAATTAAAATCGCCCACAGTGATAGTTTATGTTTAGTCTGTCCTGCTGGTATTCTATAAAATTGTGTTTGATTCCACAGCCACTGCGCGAGGTTCACTCGGTGATGTGAGCAGCAGTGGGGAGAGCGGACGACCTCGGGGACAGTTATTAGTTGTGAAGTATTCTTGTTCATTAAAAATTCTGCTCTTGGCTTTTTATGTTTTAAATGAATCCATTTCCTGCATTTTCTCCCCAAATCCAAACATTTCCAACACATTAAACAAACATGGTCAAGCAACCCTATCAAAAGCATTTAAAGGCACACAGGCTGCATCTGAATGTTTCTCACTGTATTTGGTGCTTCCGCCAACCACCGACAAATCCATTCTGAGCTTTAACAACAACTCCTGCTATTATATTTTGGATTTGTTCTGACCTCATAGTATCTCATTTGTTGGAAGGTAATTTCTGAGTAATGCACTTATCTCTCTCGTCTAATACATTCTGATTTTCAGGATGTTGCTGTTTTTTTGTCATGCAACAGTAGCGTGAATAATTTAGCAGTCATGAAATTTTCAGCCTCCTCTTCTTTGGTGGTAACAAGAAAAGCCACTCTGAGCCCAGGATGCAAAGTCACTATTTATTCATGAGGAGATGCCACACGGCCAAGGAACACACTGGGATTTGCAACTGGTCAGGAGAACGCAGCCTGGGCTGCACCCATTCATCAGTGCTAAGCAGCTGAGCATCGTGTATAGATGTTATTATCAGCAAAGTTAAAGCTGTGCAGCCTGCTGACTCCCAGTAGCAGTCTGCTGAGTGATTGGGAGTCAAGCAGGGATTATTGAGGTTTCCCACAGGAATACAAGCAGCTATTTCAAGGGAACAAAGAAACAGAGACTGAATTTAGTTAACTCTTTCTAGAAAAATGTAGCCTTCCATTATGTCTGTTGGAGGTATTCTCTGGGGGAAACAGACAGTGTCAGAGCATGATATTTCCATTTCTGCTCATTGTGAAGCCTTAGATAAATAAGCCATCACTCTACTGTCAGCTCACTGTTGCTTATTCTTGCTTCCCATCCGAAATGACCACTTTACATCTCATAGGGTTGAAAGCAGTTAGCCAAGTGGCTGTCATCCTTCTGAGACTTCTGACAGCTTAAAACTCACTTAGCAACCCATAATCTGATTCAAAACAAAAGCCTGTCACATATTTTGAATGTCCCCATGAATGCCCGCAAACAAATCTATAATACTGTCTGTGTGTAAAAAGAGACAGATTAACGTCTGAGGCCGCAGGGTCAGCTGAATAAGATTTAAGAAACCAAACACAAAGCTGAGCAGAGATGGGGTAGTGATAAGGTAATGCTGGCACCGCCTGAGAAGATTTTAACACTCGGGGAGAGTCGCTGTTTATTTGGCCCAACATTAGTGTATGACTGACTTGCATCAGGCAGAAAAAGATTGTTTATCTATCAAATGCAGATGATTCACTACGTGTGCTCACTGCATATGAGCCTTGCATGCTTTTGGGCCTGTAACTCATTTCACAGCGTGTCAGAGCAGTAAAATAAAAGGTTTTACTATTAACAGGAATTCTGCTCTATTCAATTCCACCAACAGACAGTTTAACCTTGAGCCGTCATGAAGAAGTCCAGTACCATCATGAATTATTCAAGGACCCTTTTAAAGGCAGCACCTTGACTTTTGAGGTGTTGAGTACAAAATACAGTCATAAAAAAGAAAGTTTTGACAGCGTTCTATGCAGTCCTGTGAAAAACTAAAAGTACAATCCTGAGTTACTGTGTGTGTGTTCTCCTGCACTGTCTCCCAGCATCCCTGCCCACTTCCTACTGTTCTGTCATAATAAAATTTTCAATAAGAATGGCTGCAAAAGAAACAAGATGGTGCAACTGCTCAGTTAAGGTCTAGACTGAAGTGCTGAGGCAGGATTTTAAGAGAGCTGTCCACAAACCAATGAAAAGTGGGCCAAACCTGATGATGTCATACAGAAAACAATTACTCCAAGTTATTGTTGCTAAAGGTGTCATGAACCAGAGGTTGGGCCCAAGGAAAGGACCCAAACACAGACAGAGTAACTACCGTTACACCCCGGTTTATTTACAAGGATATTTATTTAGGAATAACAGAATACAGAGCGGACAAAGCCTTTAGCCACGGAGGTTCGGTGACTGGGATGGAGAGGGAGTGTCCTAGTAAATCAGGTTGCAGGAGGGGGTCACAGAAAAGGCCTCAGAGGAACAGGAGGGATTCTGCAACAGATGGAGAGGTGGTTATTGTAAGGACAAGAAAGACATTGTGGACAAAACAGGACACCGTTAATCCCCATTGTGTGTCATTAGTATATAAGTTATTGGTAGCGATGTGAATTAGCCGTGAAGCTAACGATTAGCAGCTAGAGCTAATTCATTAGTTTGTGCGGAAACCTTGTGGCGTTGTAGTTGGATCTATACCTGTATTCGGCTGTAATCACACTGGATGAAGACTGGTGAATTACACAGTTGTCGACGTTTATTCCATTGATGTTATTGTAAGAAGTATTAGTGTTTTGAGTTTAAAAACTAACCATAAGGCAGTGCGCCTATAAGAGTTGTGTGAGACTGCAAAAGTGTGTAACATTGTGCTATGTCTACATATATATTTGCAGATACAGTAAAGGCGAACTCACAAAGCCACACTGGTTTCAATTCATTTTAATCCAAGTGTGCAACATTATTGTATGGCTGAGAGGCAGGAACTTGACAATCGTGAGCAGGTGAATGATTCTCCTTACTTTACAGGTCCGAGTTAGTAAGCACTGAGGAGGGGAGGTCTGTGGAAGTTTTCTTGGGAGTCCTGAGGTGTAACGAGAAGGTCGGAGGGCGGACAGACAGGGAGATGAGATGCAGGTGAGATTGAACCAGGGAATGCAACACCTCTAAACACAGAGAGTTACACAAGGAATAGAAGCAACTATGAGTCTCAGAGGGTCAATCTAGTTACTGCTGTAGTCAGCATAACTAACTGGTGAGGAATGGCAGGTTGCACAGGTTTAAGTAGCTCTCCCGCTGATTGCTTGCAGATGGAATACAGGTGAGGTGCTGGATGTCCCAAAAGGGGAGGACCCACAGCCACAGATGGAAAACCTCCAGACACTCCCACAGACCGTAACAAAAACGTGGTTTCACAGAACTCCAAACAGTTTGGTGTTTTTATTTTGATACCCACACTGATTGCCATAAATCTGACCTCCAACAAATTCCCTCCATATAAAACTATTAAAAGAAGACAAATAACAATAAACTGAGACAAGTGAACCCTCTCTGGAAACTAAATGAAATTAAAGTGATATAAAAACTTTTAAAAGTATAAATAAAATAAAACATAATTACAAAACATAAAACTGTGACAATTCTGTTTATAATCTTATTTGTTATATAACTAAATGAACTGGTACATTGTTTTCTTCAGTTTTTACTACAAGTCACATTCATCCTTTCACACACATTGGTATCGTGCTTTGTTCTAGGCTTTTATGGTCTTTTTCTAACTACCATGCACACACAGTGGGGGCATCAGGAGTAAGTATCTTGTCCTGCTAAGCTGGTTCTGCAGTGCAGCAGGTGGATGGGGGCACAATAGTTAGAAGCTGGTGTCATCCACCTCAAAGTCCCCAAACTTCATCAGTGATTGGTTTTCTTTGTGCCGTGGATCATATCCAAAATTATACTGTTCACCACTTTACACACACATCCTTGGTGTTGCATTCATGATTGTATTTTTTTTACGTTTGTTTGGGTTCATCTCTTGTTTGTCTTTAAAATAAATTAGTTATCTATTGGCCTTCATCCTGTCTCTCAGACTCTTTTGTCATAGGCAAGTCGTGACTGTAGTTAATCAATATTTAATTAAAAACTTAATTTCAAGTCAGTTTTAATCTGGCATAAGTAGTGGCTGGTGGGTTTGTTTTTTTTTAATTGGGTGGGGTTGTAAGCAGTGCAGGATGAGCAGTGTGGTTAAGCTGGTCTGTTTTTATCAGCTGAATCAAAAAGCAAACACTCACTTTCCAACAGCTCGGCTACGGAATCTATTTTTCCAGAGGGAGGATCCTCTAGAAATAAAACCTACGCAGTAGATATAATTTCAAACTTTATAAGTAGTTTAGTTTAATTCAGCATTTATTGCCTAAGCTAGGGTGCAATGACCATTCTTATTTGAGCCTTTAAAAATAGAAATATATATAATATACACATTAAAACAGGTAAATCAGGCACAACAGACTACTGAGTCTAATAAAATACCATAAGAAAACAATAAATTATTCATGGCTGCATGACTGTTTAATATTTAGAAGCTGTTGCAGTTTGAGTTTAAAAGGATTCCGTACGTTAATACTCTGCACAGAGAATGCCGTTTCCCCAAATAAAGATTTCTGTAGAGCCAAACTTGCAATTTCCAATTGATGCTCTGTGTGTTACTGAACTCAGAGCTATTGGAGGAACCACAAGGTCACCGAGCACCTGCTGAGCCTAATTATGCATTTATGCATTAATTTTAGAATAATGAATATGATAAAATCATCAAAACTTTCCAGGTTTACTTTCTTGAGCACATCGCAGGGGTCCAAATTTTTAATTGCCCAATTACATATCATCTTAAGGGACATAAGTGCTCTGGATCTTTCTTGTGACCATGAGGTTACTCACGTCTCTTCTCCCAAACTAATTTACAGAAGAGGGTTGTGGTTTGAGCCATTTTACCATAACCGAGGGTTTGAGAATCTGTCTAGGTGAATGTCCACTTTAAAGGGAACAAGTCATCACCAGAAGAAAAATGACAAACACGGGCAGGTCCAGAGTCATATTCATCTGACAAGAAGAGTGAACAACAATTCTAAAGAAACAAACAAAATGTAGACAGTGCAGACTAAAAGTAGGACGAATTCTTTCAGCTGAAAGTCTGTCGGTGTAGCGAGGACGCCTGCTGTGTGTGCTGAACATACTGTCAGGGTCCATGGTCGGATACATACGAGCATAAGACTGTGGAAAAGTAACTTACAGCGAAGTGAGCATTCTTTAAAAATAATACAGTTATTTATCAATATTTATTTATCACTAAACAAAATCAAATCACGAGTTGGTGTGGGAATCTCCTGCAGTGATGGGAACTGATAAGAACTGAGGAATTCCGATTCCTTATCAATTCCCTTATAGATTCTCATTGGCTCCACTTTGAGAGTCATCACCATCTCTAAGCAGCATATCAAAGACATTACAGTCACGCAAAATAATGACATGCTGAGAGGTCAAATGTTTTTGCATGTTGGAGGTATTTCCCCTCTTTGTTGTGATCGATGTTGGGGTCATTACTCAAAAAACCAATTATTGCACATATTACACAGAACACTTTTCTTAAAAGTAATGCAGTATGTTACTTAATTACACCCAGGAGAAAGACATTTGTTATACTACTGGTTATGTTACGTTACTCTGTAAAATAATCTGAAACACACTGTCTCATTATTAACCTCCTAAGACCCGAACTCTTCCATGGCATGCATTTTTAATTTCTCTTTGATATTTGGGCTGATTGGAACCTGATGAATGTAAAAACAAAGAATTACCAGATATATTTTTAACCTAATTTTTGGTTCTAAGAAAAATGAGAGCCACATATGAGGATATTCATTTAAAATTTCGATAGAACAGTAGCAGTATAATGTTCTCGTAAGTGGATATCAGGCCCTTTTAGAGCAAAGTTGAGTATTTTGGTCTAAATAACCCAAAATGTGATGTCCACATATGTGGACGCCAGGTCATAGGAGGTTAACAATGCAAACCTGAGGTTACAGCCCCACACACCAACACAAATCCCTATCCTAATGAAGACACATGTGATTTTTCTCTTAGTATTTAGGTATGAACACAAAGCCGACAGCACAAATCAAAGATGAAAACCAGCACAGAGAGACTTTAAAGTGATTCTACTGTAGAAACATGAACAGGTAGAAACGGAGACTGCAGCCTGACTGCTCCTCAGTTTGTTACCTGTTGAAGTTCTGCAGCGTAATGTCCGTGTCCATGCTGGAGACTGCGCCACTATGTTCCTCCTCTGACACATGAACTGAAATCAGCTGATCATAGCGACAGCGCAAGAACAAATAACCGGGATCGATAGGCAGGCAGACTGGGAACCGGTTCTCGATTCCCATCCATATCCCCGGCCCCTCACTAGACTTACAAAGAATTTAGAGAATTTAGAGAATCTTAGACAACTTGGATGTAGGTGACTTTCCTCTTTCTGTAACTTTTTTGCTGAACTGATGCCATCATGTACAGAGCAGGACCATGTGTGGGCCAAAAACTACCTGTTGTCCTTTTTCTTCTTGTGTCTGGTAGTTTAATTATTTGAGCTCATTACCCTGCAACACTCATTTGGGCAGATATGATGCTTCCTGTAGAGTAATTAATGCATGCTCTATTGCTTTATTGCAGTGCGTGCTTTTCATGTATGGTGTCAGGAAGTACATTCTGTGTAAATATATGATGCACAAGACAGCTGGTTTCAATGTTCAGAATGTGATTTTTTTCTTTCTATCGCTCTGTGGTGTGAAATTAAGTAGATTGATTGGACCCCTCGCATGCATCATTAAGGGAGATAATTAATGAGAGTGCAACATCCCTCAACTAACCTTGTCTAAGAGTAACGGTGAGAATAAATACTGGACATATGCTGTACAACTCAAGGTGAAGAAATAAAGCTGGTGAAAATCAGGAGGACAGGGGAAATCTCTTTTAAAGGTGGTTTGCTGGTCCCCAGCAGCACCCACTGAGGATGTAACATGAAGCTGGAAACCAAAGGGCCAAAAGCTAGCAACTTGAGACTGATTCCAAGAGTGAGAAGTTCCTCATAAACTCCAGAGTTAAAATTTCCAACTTCAGCTAACATGTTTACAGCCTGGCACAACAAACTGTTTGGAGGCAGATCCAGAGGCAAATGTTCACAGTATTCATTACCAAAAGAGTTTAATATTAAAGACAGAAGGTTTTAGCAAGGGGAGCACTCTTTGAGAGGGAGGGAGAGCGAGCAGTGGGGAGATGATGGAGAGTGGGCAGGCAGGTGGGTATTATAACTTAGAGACTGTTTCTTCACAGGAGTCAGAGTGGGAATCCAGAGAGCAGAGGGTCCAGACCAACAGAGGTAATCCAGCCAACGCACCACAGAGAGTGAGCGAAGCGAGGAGAAGGGGGAATGAGGAAAATAATGTGCCAGAGTAAACACAGAACTAATCCCTGATGAAGTAGCTGTAGCAATCAGCCGAATAATGGGTGAATGGACCACTCCTCAAATACACAGGAGGCTTGATCAGGAAATGGCATACAGGTGCTCAGCAGGAGATCACACCTCCAGGCAGGCGTCACTGGAGCACGAAAACTCGCCCACCTGAGAAGAGGGAGAGGGAGAGAGTGAGTGCAAGAAGGAGAGAGGGAAGGAAGGAGGAGGGCTAGATACCGCCATGGCTGTGACAACTACTTTTGATGGTAAAATCAACCTCAATAACAACTCTGTCAGGTTATTTATTTTTTTAATTAATGTATTAAACAGATCAGATGACTTTTTGTACTGAATAGGTACAACAATGGTCACATAACAGGGACATGCCTGGTAAACTAAGTTAGTAGAGCATTTAGAAAATGATGAGTCAGATATTGTTCTCAAGCAAAACTATTTTAGGTTTTGAGTCAAGTGGGCTCTTCATGCTCACACCAAAAAGCAGAAGCACTGTGACATGATGATAATAGTGCAAACAGCAATCATAAGGTTGAGGTGGTTGTTTAGAAATACTGTCCAAAGTGTCTGACTTTAAGATTTAAGATGACGTTTCCATCTCTGCCAAAGCAACTGTAGGTTTTTACTCACCAAGACTCTCATAGTCCCCATAATGCAGATCCTAGATGTATGATCTCTTTGTAACGTAAGAGTTTTTCTGGTTGTTTTATTCCAACATGCATTATTTTATCAGAAAAAACACCGTCTTTTTTTAAATGCATTAGAGTAAGGAATGGTTTCAGTGGCTGGTGGCTGGCATTCAATACAAGCATATAATACTGTCCAAAAGTCTTGAGTCACTTCTCATTTTTTCTTATTTTTTTTAAATGACAGACATTATTCTAATTTTAGTTTTCCAGGCCTTTTGAAATTCTTTAGAGTTGGTTTCTTTGGACATTCGTTGGTACTTTTTCACAGATTTTCAGTCTAGTCCTTGTACCTGATCATTTACAGAGGAATATTTACTTTGTTTGTTAACCACCTAATTCTGATCTGTGAATCGTTCAAGGATAAAAAGGCACTTAACCCAGAGTATGAACTACTGTTGTCTCTACACAAAACTAAAAACTAAAAAAGAACCAGTTTTAAACTGTATCTTTTGGCACTTTGTTACCAGCAGAACAAGGTGTTCAACCCCCATTGCTTGGTAGGTGACCCATTGTAGTTCTTGAGCTACCACTACCCAGAGCTATAAGGTTGTTGGTTCAATCCTTGGATGCCAAGTCAGTATATTGTCCTCTGATCGTATCTAGCTCTGTGATGCACCCATTGGAGTGTGAACGTTAGATAGACATTGCTATGTAGAAAAAGAAAAGTGAATGTGTGAATGGGGCAAGTTGTGTAAAGAGCTTTGAGTAGAAAAGAGCTATATATATATGTAGATAGATAGATAGATAGATAGATAGATAGATAGATAGATAGATAGATAGACATATATGAATGAACCAATCCATTTCCACCTTGCCTCAAGTAACCTCAATAGGTCACATGATAGGGTGGGGTAAGGTTTCACCCTTAACCCATGCCTTTTGTCTCGAGTCTTGTGGTGTTGTATTGGATCGATAGTAGATCAGTGGTAACGACCACCTCCAAAGGGAGACATCCTGACATTTTGTTTTTAGAACTGAAGAAGCCTCTTCACAAAGAAAGTTTTTAAGGCTACCATAACTTTGATGACTGAGAACCTATACTGACACAAAGTGCTCTTATTTCTTTAGTTGCTTCTATGCAACAGTGGCACCAGTTTAGCTAACTTGTTGAGCAAGGATCCATATGCTTAATGGGTGCAATGCAGAGGCCCTGGTTTAGTCCTAACTCTGTCTCTTTGCTGTGTGTCTTCCTCTGCACTCTGTACCCCACAGTGTTGTCCACTCTACACCTTCAACAAATGCCAAAGATAATACATAGTTCGATAGGCATAAAGTAGTATTTTTGTACAAATAAGGTGATAGAGGTCGCATCTGAAAAAAAATGTTACCAAAATGCTATCGCTATTTCATTTCTTGAGAGAGAAATAAAGCCAGATGCAATAACATTCAACCAGCACAGTGAATTCAGCATTGCAGCAATAATTTAACTGGTAAAGATGAAGATTAAAAAGCTCTTTTAACAAAACACTAAAAGTTAACAAACCTTGCAAAATGTGAAATGCATAGAAATGTCTCAGTGCTGTGCTAGGTTCAAAAGGACAGATAAGCCCAACAAATAACATCAGAGGTCTGCACAGAACACGAACTGCTGTAAATACACTTCACACTCTTCCCTAAATCGTCTGCATATGTTGCACATTCACTCTTGCTATGGGGTTAGATTTATCACATAGTATTTTATTCTAACTAGCCTGTACTCAGACACTTGTCCATCTGTTTGAACATTTAGGGCCAGATTTGCGAACGCATCGCTCCACTGCACACTGGGTTTAAAAAAAGAGAGATCACAGTGACAAGATCATGTGTAAGAGGTGCCAAACTCAGAGATTATTGCATGTGTCTTTCTGGGAGTTCCTTTCTCAAGGCACAAAATTTATGGAGGAGAATATTTAAATCAATTGTGCAATCTGATTTATGAATGTTTGCAACGCAGAATAAATTCTTAATCGCATTGAAATTTCACGCAGAAAAAAGGCATGTCTTATGTTTTTTGCTCTTGATATGGCGCCAGTTACAATATCGCTGCATGGATGAGGCATCACAGAGATTTAAGAGCAAACAGACACTTGTGTCAATTTATGTGGATTGTCAGACCAAGAGGTGATAAAAATAAACAGATTACCAAGCCACCTAATTCTAAATTTGCTTAGTGTGTTTAGAGATGACCTAGAACCTCCAACTAAAAGGAGACACACAATTTCAGCAACAAGAAATGTTGCAACTCTTTAACTTTTGGTTTCTCTTCTTTTCAAAATTCTGTGACTCCTGTGGAGGGAATTTCAGAGCCTGGGCTGTGGGGTTCAAAGTAAAATGGAGAGAAAGGCCAAATGATGACGCTGACTTGGACCCTGTCCTGAAAATAATCAGACCTTGGATGGACGTCAGGCAAGGGAAGTCTTACCAGCAGCCCATTTTTCCTTTTTTCTTTTGCATTGGTTTGATAGTTTGAAGATGCTGTTTGCAATTACATAAATAAACTTTAATAACATATTTCCCTTAATAAAATGAACCCATTGTAATTTCAGGACCACGGACAGCACACATGGTTTTTAGTATGGTTCATAACTGTGGTGCTACTTAGATTTATGGTGGTATTCATACACTCGTAGTTTGTGACCTTAGGCAAAATTGCGCTGCTCATGTAAGACTATGTCATATTGAAATGATCTGACTACACCAGTATTTTGTACTTTTGTTAAGTCACCTGTAAAACTCACCACACCTATCAGCACTATTTGTGGATTGAGCGTTTAGTAAATGTGGCCCTGAGAATGATATTCAGTCAGTTTATTAGGTCTTGCACTGATACACGGGTAAAGCAGTGTCCACCACAGAGAGTTAACGGTCCATTTTTAGAAACTTTGGTGGGGTGTGAGTGCCAACAGTGGAAGAAGTCACAGGTTGATCAGCCTGGAGAATGTGGTTTGTATCACGTTTGTACTTTTGTGGTTTTTGTTTTCTTTTATTTGCCACTTGCTGTGTTGTTTCAGTCACTCTGTTTGGTTAGGTTCAGGAAAAAGGTGTGTGATTTAAAATCTGTTCTTTCACAGCAAAAATCGTTTTATGGTCAAAGCATTATTTTGTGCATTTGGAATAAGAATGGCATGCTATTCTTTTTGAAAAAGAATCCTCGTCTTTCTGCGTGATTCAGATATTTCAAATCCCATCAGCCATTACAGACATCTGTGATGTGGCTGTAGATCCCTGACTCAGTCTTTCCAAAACGTCCTGTAGTGTTCTCTCTCATTTTAATCTTGTCTTTAATGTATTTCGCTGTGATAAGGGTTGAAAGCCTCAGAGGCACCCGGGACTGTAAGATCCAGAGATAGAGATGAGCTGGCAGCTAGACCTGATAATACCACAGGAGATCCAGCCAGCCAAGTTTCCTGTGACACCAGCTCGAACCGCGACTCGCCGACAGGACAGCCTCAGAGAGTCATTAAGTTCTGCCAGCTTCTGATAGCAAAATCAATCCAGCAGGAACAGTCGCCATACGTGTGGCATGTGGAAGCCTACAATTTAGCTTTCAACTCAGAAAGAAAACATTTTTCTTCGTTCACGTGGGAGTAGCCTGAAGTCTGTTATACTGTACTGACCTGTCTACTTATTAAATACAAAGTGAAGGAGTGGTATAGTTACAATGTAAAATGTAGCAAACATTCAGAATTCAGGACAGATTTCAGACATATTGGTTTTAAATGTATGCAGTTAATGTGTAACTGATGTGCAGCAGCAAATACAGTTAGAAGGAAAATCAATATTAAATTACATTTTCTATTAACATGATTCTATGAACAGAATAATTGTTGTATTGGTTATATATTTAAAAAGGTCCCAGTGGTGTCCATCATGAGACATTATTCCTTTTTCACTTTTTAATTCCAAACACAGTTGTTTGCTCAGTTGTTCATTTCCCATTAATGTATTGTTCCAGCCTCTATGGGTCATGCTAACTTTCCACTCTCCAGGTCCGCTGTAGAGGTTTGAGGAAATGAGAAGTCACATAAAATAGTGGATACAGGTGAAAAGGCTTATTGACTGGCGTGATGAAAAACTGCTACTCTTGTAGACTCTTAGACAAGTTACTGTTACAAGCAGATACTATCTGTGCTTATTTTCAGTCAGACTGAAAAAAAGCCTAAATGGATGAATGCAACTGATCTTTAGACACTGTTTGGCGGAAGCTCATTTTTGATGCCACATGCTTCAAAAACTGTATTCTGTCATAACTAGTGGTTCAAATTGCAATCAGTGTACAGAATGTCCATTTAGTGAGGGCCTGGACTCCAACAGACACATCTACAGATTAATCTTCTCTCAAGACTCTGTCCCTGACCAACTCACTTAGTTTCCACTTCCAGGTTTGATGAAGATGAGAAAAGAAGGTAAAAAAAAAAAACAAAGCATCACGCCAACATCACTTACTGCATTCTAAGCAATGATCGGGCGTTGACTGAAAGACTTTCTTCCTCTCAAGTAGGAGACTGAGAATCACCAACAGGTAAATTTTTTACTTCCAGGTGTGCAGAATCCAAAGGCAGGAGAGCAGAGAAGGACCTGCTCCTGAAACGCAGGGTTTGTTTTACACACACACCAACACTCAGACAGATGGACAGAGAGAGCAATAAAGAGAAAAGATAGAAAGGAGCAAGCCAGCACAAGGGGGCTGACGGAGCATGACACTTTTACTCACTACCCACAGCTCATGAGTCCACCAGAACCTCAACAAATGAGTACAGACATCATTCTGTTTGTCAGTGTCCTACTCCACTCTGGCCTGGTGAAGAAAAAACAATCATAGGGTTGAGTGATAAAATTACAAAAAATATTATTGTGGAATAATTTTAACTTTATGGAAATATGAAACATGACCAATATAAATTTCATAGAATTCATTCCCCCATGTTTTGACAAACAACACAGAAGACCAATGACAGTGAAATTTGTCATAACTTGTGCTGCGTGATTGACAGGTTAGGACCCAAATGCAGGTCTACAGACTGTAGGAAGTGCCCAGAACTACAGCTTTATTGCTTAAACTCATAACTCTAGGAACGCATGGACAGTGCGGATATAAATAGTTTAGTCATATAAATACACTAGGAACTTGGAATTTACTACACAAAGAGGAAAAAAGAACAGTATAAAGACACACAACACAAGAATATGAAAACCATGAGAGAGATTGTGACAAAGAACAAAAGGAGATGGAGCTCATATACACACACACAAGATGACAAAGGAACAGGCAAAAGGTGGAGAACACAACTAATGAGACAGGGGAAGTAAAACTGAGCATGACAAGGACCTAACCAGGTAAAACAGGAAGTAACCCAGACAACCATGGAAAGAAGACACCGAGTTGACCCAGACATGGGGACATGACAAAGATAACAGAGGGGTAAACAACAGTGAGAGGAGACTGACTCACAAAAGAACGAAACATAGGGAAAGGACAAAGGAAACAGGACAGGAAATAACTAGATGAGAAGAACATATGTGTCAAAGGACAAAATACAAAAGGAAATGACACGAGTAAAAGAGGAACACACAGGGAGGAATAAAACTAAGGCAACTGGGAACCAAAAACAAGACTAAATTCACTAAGTAGTACAAAAATAAGAAACAACATAAATACCAAGCAAACCAGGAATCTAACACTGCGCCGAACCAGTTATGTGTTTGGGTGTTAGAGTGATGTCATGTTAGGTTGACACATATAGCTTAAAAGTATCCAGCAGGAGCACAAGGTGCTAATATTTGGGCTACTGCAGCTGTACACACCTGTTTGTTAGGAGTGTGAGTGAGATAAAAGGCAAGATTGAGAAGAAACAAAACTCGAGACACCCTAAATGACTCAGTCCAGGGCTCAAAAGTGAGGATGCTTCTGAAAAGAAGGGTCAGAGAAATTTGTTAATGTGGAGACACTTAAAGTTTGACAAAGAAGCAGAGCAGCATACTATGCAATCTGTGTCAAAAACATGTTTCCACAAAAAAAACTAACCTTGTGACCAACTCCCTGGCCATAAACATTTCTCTTAGATGACACTTTCCCAGCTAGACATGGAGGGCAGAGACAGCGAAACAGCTGTGTCATACGTAACTACTGCATCACATTTATGGTCAAATCGCACATAAATTAGTCTCACTGCTACTCCCTGCTGGACGCTGCTGCCCCTCCCTGGGTTGCGGGTACTTGTTGGGTCCGGGCATGTTCTGGTCTGGTTGTTGACCTGTTCCCTTGTTGGCAGTGGTCGGAGGGGGGTTGGACTGCTTCTCTTTCAGGTGGGGGGGCTCTGCCGGTTGCTGGGTGCTTCTTGGGTGCCTGGGGCCTCGAGCAGGGTCGACTGGCCTTTGCCTCTGGTTCTCTGCGACTCTCACCCTTTGGGCGTGGCGCCCCATCTGGGACCTCCCTCCTTCTCCTGCTGGGATGAACGTGCACCTATTATTGAGATGTGTGGCCTCAGGTCTTCGGTACTCTTGGTCGCTGCGAATGGCCCAGATCTCCTGGATCTATGTCTTTCTGCCTCTGGCTCCTGGGGATGGGCTTTATTGCAGCTTGCCACCATTATTTTCAAGCACATTTCGTGACAAAGACACATACATAGACACTCATGTACACACGCACGCACACACACACCACAAGAAGACTGTGACTGTATGTATCTGTGTGTATGTATTTGTGCTCTATCTTTTTATATCATATCATAACAACCGTCTCCTGAAGGAGCTTTATATTATAGATATTATAGATATAGGGTAATGTAGGGTTCCTCCCCTTCCTTTTTTTCCCTGCCTGTCAACTTAGACAGTGTCTTACTATACTACATTTACATTTATACTTTATTTACATGTAATAACTGAAATAACACAAATAGAAATTAATAAATAAACATATAAAAGTAACAGAGAAATAAGAGGAGGAATTTTTAAATAAATGTTTGGGGGTTTGAATCTATACAAATGAAATGAGACAGTATAGTGTGTTTGTTTTTTAATTTATATTGTATTAATATCTACTTCATTTATTTAAAAAAATGTCCTTTTTGTGTTCTGTAACACTTGAAGCTTTGAACTGTTCAGAAATAAGATTTTAGTTTATCATATAAACCTATATTATTTATTTGAAATATGGTTGTAGTCCTATAATCTTTTTTTGTATATTCAACTTTAAAGAAAATATTTAAAATTTAAATCAAAATTGACCTACACTTCTTCACTTAAGAGTTGGGAGCTTGACAGAGATATGAAAAAAATATCATGATTTTTCCATATTGATTACACAGGGACACTTCAGCTCCATCAAATGAGGAAGCAACAGTCCCAATCCAGAGATGGCCCTTTGGGTCCTTACAGCTGAGATCCATAGCTAGGTTAAGTAGCTTATTCTCAGAAAGCATCACTGGGAAATAGGCTGTGCCTATAAATTCTCTCCATAAAGTTACTGATCAGGGAAGCGGCCAATATACCAGGTTTTCAGAAATCAAAATCCACTTTGTATCTGCTCCAGCTCTGCCATTTCTAACCTTGTGATGCTTAACTCTTTTCATCATGGGAAGAAGAAAAAAATTCTATGTATGACCAAAATTCCAAGGAGAAAGAAGGAGAATGAAACGTTCCACCTGTTCTAAGTATAGAACTGTACCCAAGTAAAAGTACAGGGTGGGCCATTTATATGGATACACCGTAATAAAATGGGAATGGCTGGTGATATTAAAGTCCTGTTTGTGGCACATGTGACATGTGACGCGTCAAACTTATTGGTAATGTCACAAGAAAAACAATGGTGTGCTTGGTTTCAACGTAACTTTATTCTTTCATGAGTTATTTACAAGTTTCTCTTTGTTCACAGCCATTGACATGTCGAAGAGGTTAACACGTGAGGAGCGGATCGAAATTGTGTTGATATCTGGTGAACGCAGTAACCGGGTCATTGCAGCAGATTTCAATGCAAGACACCCTACGAGACCACCCATCTCCCATGCTACAGTTAGCAAACTGCTTGCTAAGTTTCATGAAACTGGTTCAGTGTTGGATTTGCCAAAATGTGGACGCAAGAAAACTGTCACTAATGAAGAAACATCAGTGGCTGTCCTAGCTTCATTCAGCAAGAGCCCACAGCGTAGCACTCGCTGCATGTCACTGGAGAGTGGCATTAGTCGAACATCCCTTCGGCGGATATTAGCTACTCACAAATGGCACCCTTACAAACTCCAGCTACTGCAGCATCTCAACGAGGATGACCCAGATCGGCGCACAGAATTTGCAGAATGAGCAAAACAAAAATTGGAACAGGACCCTCAGTTCACGCAGAAGATTTTGTTCAGTGATGAGGCAAACTTTTATGTCAATGGTGAAGTTAACAAACAAAACCACCGCTATTGGTCTGACACTAACCCACATTGGATGGATCCCTCCAAGACTGTTGGAAAAACAAAAGTGATGGTTTGGTGTAGTATATGGGGTACAACGATAGTGGGTCCATTCTTCATCAATGGAAACCTCAAGGCCACTGGATATTTGAAATTGCTACATGATGATGTGTTTCCCTCTTTATGCACTGAAGCTGGCACGTTCCCTGATGTTTTTCCAGCAAGATGGTGCACCACCACATTATGGGTGCCAGGTCCGAGCATTCCTAGATGAACAGTTTCCTGGAAAGTGGATTGGTCGTCGTGGGCCAGTTGAATGGCCCCCAAGGTCTCCCAATCTGACCCCCTTAGACTTTTATCTTTGGGGTCATCTGAAGGCAATTGTCTATGGTGTGAAGATACGAGATGTGCAGCACCTGAAACTACGGATACTGGATGCCTGTGCTGGCATTTCTCCTGCGGTGTTGCTATCAGTGTGTGAAGAGTGGGAGAAGAGGGTTGCATTGACAATCCAACACAATGGGCAGCACATTGAACACATTTTATAAGTGGTCAGAAACTTGTAAATAACTCATGAAAGAATAAAGTTACGTTGAAACCAAGCACACCATTGTTTTTCTTGTGACATTACCAATAAGTTTGATGTGTCACATGGCTCTCTTCCTATTGAAAAAACAAAAGTTGTATCCAACATGGCCGACTTCTAAATGGCCACCATGGTCACCACCCATCTTGAGGAGTTTTCCCCCTCACATATACTAATGTGCCACAAACAGGACTTTAATATCACCAACCATTCCCATTTTATTACGGTGTGTCCATATAAATGGCCCACCCTGTACATGTTATGTTACCAGCTTAACATGACAGCAACAGACTGAACCCAGCCTATTGGTCCAAAGGTTTTCTACTACAAATCAAACATTTCTAAAATTCTCAGGTGTATTCATAATGTATTTCCTTTGACTTTCTGTGCTTGTTTTCTAAATACCAATCTCAACCCAGACCCTTTGCTTTCCCTGTAACCTCCCTTTTGGTAATTTAGGTCTGTAATGTCTGAGCTGTAACAATGATGTTGATTTTAGTGTTTGTTTTTCTGTCGTATTTCTCATGGTCTTCTTGGGCCTTGAAGATTAATGAACATTTAAAATGGTGGAGCTGCTATGAGGCATCAAATTATTTAAAAAGTTATCTGAGAGGAAATAAGCGCCTGTTTGAGTGGGACAATGAGAGAGAGCTGTTGGCACTCATATATTCTAATACATCAAACATCAACAAACATACACACACTGTTTTCCTTTTAGGGTGTTCGGGGCCAGATTGAGATGGTCCACAGGGTGGTTCTAGAATTCAGGCCATATTTCGCCCATGTCTGGTCTAAATATACACTGAGGGAGTGATATAGTTGCTAAGCAGCAGCACATTGTGCAATAGTTCTCATATTCTTATGGTGATAAGACTGTCAGTGTCTTTTCTACATGAGGTAGAAATATTGTCTCTGCAAATCAAAGTCAGAATTTATGAATTTAGATGACCTTCTATGACAAGATGGACATCTTGACAAAGAGGTGTGCATGCTGTTACATAATAAGAATTTCCGAACAGTCTGACTGAACATATGATGCATACAGTACATGTAAACTTGCACACGTGTAAACACACACACACACCTTTTCACAGGTTATTTCTGCTACTGTGGAAGAAAAGACCACTGGTGCCCTCTGGTGGTTACAAGGAGAGAGGAAGCCGTAGAGGTGATGGAGCTGTTTGATTTGGATGACTGCAGCTTTCAGCTCTCAGGCTCAGTCTCACAGTAATCACATGACCAACTTAAAAAAAGGAAACCTAAAACCAAAGGTTATTGAAGAAAGAAGGACACATTCTCATCCATACAAAAAAAAACCAATATTAATTTGAGTGAGACTAAAGGGAGTTTCTAATATAGCTACACAGCAAACACAAATCACAAATGCTGCTTTCTGAGAGGATGCTGCAGGGAGGGAGGAAACATATGTTTGAAGAAGAAGTCACTATAGGTTTAGTTTATAACTGGAATTACCGTAATAATACACTGAAGACCTGCGGAGGTTTTCACAGAGCTCGGAATCGTAACGTCATGGAATTGTAATTCTCATATGTTATAATTATAACACATGCAACTGTCACGTGTTTTAAGCCTGTTGCTAAGCTAAACACCTGCGGCAGGTTGCTTGGCTGTGGCTATGTGGCAGTATAATTAGAATTGAAGGAATTCTTTATGCTTTAGTCTTAGGAAACCAGCTTGTGTGATTGTGGCTGGTTAAAACCTCTGACCGGTAACACGGAACAAAGAGAATTCAAGCTCCTGCATCTCCTGATGCATTAGAACACAAAGTCTAAGGAGCCTGGAAAGAAAAGCGTCTGGACTTCTTTAAGCTTTCTTGAAGACGTGTCAGCTCTCATCCAAGAAGCTTCTTCAGTTCTAATTGGTGGAGAGTCCCAATGTTCACATTTTGGACAGAGAGGACAGATGGTTTGAAAGAGAAGTGAAAGAAGCCATTTATGTCCACTGTGAGCGACCATCTTTGAACAGAGGGCGGGCTTACACCAACTGTCTGCCATCCTTAATCTAGTTTTGAGATCCTTCCCAGACACCTTAACGCCCACTCACATCCTGGGCCATCTGACCTCAGGAATTCACATGATAGGGTGGGGCTAGGTTTCACGGTGGGTTCACCTGAAACCTTGGCTGATTGTGACCCACACCCGTTTTCACACATTAGCTCGTGTGATTAGGTAGAGGATCAATAGTGGATCCATGACCTTCTTGCGGACACTCCCACAGGGCTTAAAATCTGGGATTCTCCACCAATTGCTCTTAGAACTGAAGAAGCTTCTTGGATGAGAGGTGAAAGGTCTTCAAGAAAAGATGCTTTTCTTTCCAAGCTCCTTAGACTACGATGACCTGGATGACTGAGAACCTTCACAGACACACTAGAACACAAAGTAATGAAATATTATACTTTAATAAAAGACAAATGACTTTTCTTATTAAGAGTCACAGTACAGTTTAGTGTGACTACAAGGACAACTAGAACATGTAAGGATAATATCACAATGTAAATTATTGTTACATTTTTATGAGATGTAAAAATATGCCACGTGCATGAATATCGACTTGAAGCGATTAATAAATCTTAACTTGTTTGATGTGTAGGTGCTCACCACAAACGTGTTTTGAGAAAATACTGAGTAACTGGCTGCTAAAATTAAAGTGACCATTCTTTGCGATGACACGGATCTACTCCTCCCAATAAAATTCTCTACATCGTTGTTTAACGAATCTCCTTTTGGCTACGTGCTGCTGATCCGCTCAGAGATCACTTGGTGATCTCAGTGCTGTGGTCCGTCTGTGATTTTGGTTTTTCATGAACAACATAAGATGACTACCCAAAATGCATTGCAATTGTTGAACTGTCGTTGTATGTGATGGACAGACACTTTTTTGTTGTTGTTGTTGTTGTAATTAAGGGACCACTTACCAGTGTCTCTACACAAATGGAAATATACCATGGTAATGCTCTTCTGTTCCAAAACAGATGGATATGACTTTATTTCTCATTATATTTTTTATGGTTATTTACATTCATTCAAACTTCAAACAACATATGAAGCGTCTGGTTAGAGAGGTAGCAGCCTATCATGTCTGTATGAGCATCTGATAATTTGTCCATCTGTTCTTCTTCTGCCTTCATCAACTGTTTATCCAGTCAAACTTGACAGGTGTATTGCTGTTAAGTTTGAGGTATTCTGGTCATTTCACATATGTTAAAGTTGACGTCTGTTCCCACTGTTTCCCCCAGAGTGAATGCTGCTTGTGTGTATGTACTCCTAAATTTAACTGGCACAAATAAGTGCCAAACCCTTACCATAATCATTTTTCTTCTTGGCAGCCTGCTGCTGCAGCTTCTGTCCTTTTTTTCTTTTTCTTTTCCTTGATAAAACTATTTTTTCTTCCTCACTGTGTTTTATGCAATTGCAAAATAGCTATGTTTTGTGATGTAAAGTCAAGTTTTACAAGTTTATCAATGGTTTTTCTTTGCATTACACTTTTGGCAATGAATGTTCACCAGCACAGAACGCTGACAGTTCTACTGCCTGGAAATAGGCCAGTAATCCTTGGAGTGGGTACAAAGGGAACTATGGGGTTTCAGAGCTGGAACAGGTTTAGCGATCATCATGGGGAATGTGAGGTGTTTGAACAATAATATAGATGACCTCTGATACTCAAACACTCACCAGCACACAGTTAGTGTAGCCTAATATGCTTCATGGAGAATTACAGAGGTTGCCACATTCACACTTTTGACCACAGAGGAAACGTACCTGACTCAGGACTTTTCAGGAGGACAAAGATATTAATTTGAGCAGTAAGAAGGAATATGAAGAGACTGTCATTGAAAAGTGGTTTAATTCTGGACATGTTACTTTGAAATAACTTTACAGTGGCCTTAATAGTGAATAGCTGTTGGGATGCATTCATAGTTCTTGGGAAAACAGGGAATTAGTCATCACTGTTGCTGTCTTGAATCACCCCACAGTTTGGATTCATCCATCACTGACACAGAGGTCATCCAAATGGTGGTGAATTGATGTGGATAACTAATGGATCCAGACAACCTTTGCATCATTTATTGGACATGCAGCTGAATAGTGAGATAGTGAATAGCTCTACTACCCCAAGGACAAATACAGAAAATCTTTAGCATCTCATAGAACACTCTGTAGACAATATGAGATTTAATCTTTGTATTTATTTTTATTTTCTATGTAATTTCACTTATTAGTGCAGTTTAGTGATATTTGCATAATTATGATTAAGGAACTGACCTCACAGCCCATTGTTCCTTCAGTGGGCTGGTTTCAGTCATTATGCAAATGTACTGTTTATAAGGTTTGGGGAAACCTGCAGTCAGCTGAGACTGAAGAAGTCACTTGGATGAGTGACGAAACGTTTCTCCCACAAAACGCTACGTCCAGATGAACAGATTCAACTTTTGGAGATTTAGTGATATTATATTTATTTTGCTGAGGCAAGTTTTTTTCATGTTTTCCCTAGTAGCTATTGGCTACTATAATATTAATAATATCGTATTTTTCTTAACCTAAAACTAATTTTATAACAAAGTCTTGACGCTCATTAGAGGTGGCCTCTTGTTTTACAAAATGCTATCATGTAGTCACTCTATAGCTTAACAGCCAAGATAAGCTGTATACACAGTCATATTGTAATTTGTTGGTAGACCCACCCTAAAGCATACTTCGTAATTACTTTGGACAGTTATGGGGACAATCATTTTTAAAATAAACGTGTTGTATTGTAACACTTAAAGACTCTGACTGAGACTATAAACTGCCAGGAAGGTGTTTATTGACACACTTCTATGTTGGCTTCACTTTTGAGACCTGGAAGCTACGTCCATCTTTAATATTACAGTCAATTGGGTTGACAGCTGTTCCTTATATTACACCATCTCACTGCACTCACTTCTCCTGCAGTAGTTTGGCAATGGCAACCAGCTTGACAATTAAAACCACCAGCTGTTTATCTCACCAACTTCTTCTTTTGCATAATGACAGTAGATGAAATGAGGCGTTATTTGACATTTTCTTTTGCTGACTAACTTGAAATTTTTATTACAGTTCAAACTGGTTCTGAATAAATACCAACAGGTTCCTGCTAAAAACTACAGTCCAATCTGCTCAGTCACAGTGCAAATTAACTATAGAAGAAATATGAGTTTATTTATATATAAATATTATACACTATAAATATGGATGAAAATGTTTCTAGCATATCAAGCAATCTAAGCTAGCTAGCTTGGCATTGGCATTTAACCTACAGTAAGAGGAAAACCAGTTTTATTTGGTTAACTTTCTCTGTTTGAACAACAATGATACCAAAACTGGGTCAAGCTATATCAGAAGGGCATTTGGTTCTTGGAGTGACCTTACAGGGAGCTGCCCTGCGTATCAGTTTATTGGTCTGACTTGGGTTTGCATCCAAACTAATGTTTGTTGCCAACAAAATCGAATCTGAAGGAACAATAGCACAAAACTGTGCTGAGAATATAAACTCAGTTGGGCTCAGAAAATAAAAATGTTTGTAATTTGAAAGCTATTATATATTATAATATATATATTATACAAGAGAAAATAAGTAACATTGTGGGAAGTCTCTGGGAATCCTTTCTATATCTTCTAACTCTCTATAACAGATATTTTAAAGAAAGGAAATCACACACACACACACACACACACATAAATATCACATGTACAAAGTAAATATAAACACACGAATAAAGCGAATCATATAAAACAACATAAAGCCACTCTATCTGGGCTTTTCTCTGTGAGACGAGGCAGGACATGTAGGCAGCATAAAAGGGAAAAGGAACCAAAGCCGAAACAACAGCACATAAATAATTAGGAACCCTGGTATGTTCTGGATTACTTAAATATAAATCACAGGTGGAGCAGGGTATTGTGACAGGAAAGTGCCTGCTTTGAGTCCCAGGGCAAACTGGGAATGTATATAGGGAAAGTGAATTAGAAAGGCTGTGTCCTTTATACATGCTGAGCTCAAAAACCCATCCTCTGAATGAAAATGTCCAGTTATTGCTTACTAACTTCATATGAACACCTATTTGCTGTAGAAATACCGCAGGCAGAAACTTCTTAAACATAAATTTCTTGAACTCCTAAAAATATTTTCCCTTAACGGCCTTCGTGAGAATAAGAAGTAAAATTGTTTTGAATACTGTCACAGTGGTGTATGTAGACTGTAGAAGTGGACCACCCAAGTGTAGGTGGAATTAAACTATTTTATTATGTTTGGTCAAAGTCCCAAAGTAGTGATCAAAGTAGTTTAGTGTTAAAGGCGCAGTATGAATATGTATGTGCTTTGAGTGCTTTACGATGTAAAACTGGAAAAGAGCTACTATATTAATAAAGTCTAACCTGCTGGAAGCCAAGACGATCAAAAATGCTGACTCTGAATTGGGGTTAACTCTGTCATGACAGACACAAGAGAAACTCGTGTACTGCAGCAAGACAGTTTTAGTTTGTAATTCTTTCAGCTAGACTAACACTGTTGTATAAAGGTCTTAGAGTAAAGATAGATTTTTGTTTTTTTTTAAACAGAATTCAAATTGTCTTAGTCGTATAAATCTACATTTCTCACTGATGCTCATCGGGGCATGAGAACACCTTTAGATGCTCTTAAAAAACTCCAGACCCTGTCCACTCACTGAAGTCCGTCGATGGATACATGGCAGCTTGCCCAACCAGACTACTGTGTTTTTTACACTTGGAGAAAGTGTTTGACAACATCCCTCGGAGTAATCTGTGGGACATCCTTCAGGAGTATGGGGTGTCTGGCCCGTTGATACGAGCCTTTCGGTCCTTATACAATGTTACAATAGCTTGGTCTGTCTACTGTATATATACATGGAACTGAACACAAGAGAGAACCACCAGCAATAAATGTCAGCAACAGTCACAAAGGAGGGTAAAGCAGAAGCATTTACTAGAACAACACAAAACAGAAAACAAATATTTGAAGTAAATCAAGCATGGACAATTATTAAGTTAATGAATCAATTATTCATTTTTAAATATTATAATAATTATATCATTATAGGGTTTCTACCTTACAACCTTACTTTCTACCTATAATGATTTGGTGCTAAATTGAATTGAATTCAAAAGATAACACTAAGACATGAAGGGCAGCTCTGAGGACATGGATCAAACCGAGGGTGGTAAATAGGGAATCACTGAGGAAATTAAAAAACCCAAACTCAATAAAAATCAATAATCCCAACCAAATTTCAGCAAAATCCAGGACTAAGACAAGGACATGCAAGCTTATTTTAAACTAGTTTACCTTAAAAAGAAATATGATAAAACATTGTATGTTTTAGTTCTTTTTCCAAAAGTGAAATCAGACTGTTGCTTGCTTGAAGTTGTGTTTTTATCACACACTTTCATACTCCGATGGATGCATCAGAGAGCAACTTGGAGGCATGCAGACTGAAGCAGCCAGGATTTGAGCCACCACCCTTCCAATCAGTAGACGGCCTGTGCTACCTCCTGAGCTACAGCAACCCCGACATGTCTACAAAGAGATATAAAAAATTCCTTGCAGATGTTGAAAACAACCACCTAGAGTGACAAAGCAACTAAAAGACAAATAATGACCACAAAGATGTATAAAAGTCAGAATTACTACAACAGAAGCTTAAAAAAAAAACATCCAATGGAAATATTTAACATTTAGTCAACTGACACCAAAAGGCTGGCAAATTCAAACAACTATAAGATTTAACATTTTAAAGCAAAGACATGTATAACGATTATTTTAGGTTAAGTCTAGGTTTAGACAAGTCATAGTAAGGCGATGGTTAGAAAAAGTCTTCAAAAATAATGTTGTTTAACTCATAGATACACAACTGTATGTTTTGTCAGTGTGCACACATGGGTTTGTACGCGTATGTGTCAAAGAGAAAGTGTGTAAGTGGCTGCGCTTGCTTTAATGTGAACAAAAATGAAGGGTATGGCAAATTAGAGAATGCATCTGCCTGGCGTCTGAATAACAAATAACACCATTAGGGAGACAGGGGTGTTCTCTGCCAGGTCCTGCAAGATGAATGGCTGTGTCACTGCCTCATACAAGCAGAGTCACACACACACACACACACACACACACACCACACACTGCAATACACAATCGTGCTGTCATACCTGTGGATGATTAAAGTGTAAAAGGTAGCAATCAAACCTTCAAACTGGTCTGTTTACCATTTCGGTGTTCTGCCTGCGTAGGCTTATGTCAGTCTGCCTCACTCTGTCCTATTTTCACACTATTTTTCCAGACTCAGAGGCTCTCTATTAAGTGAAGTCCTAACAGTTGTATTTTAAAAAATGTGAATTTCAACAAGTGGATAGTGTTTTTGCACTGCTATTGTGCAAAACGGTCATATTTGTGTTTATGTTTGTGTTACCATTGATCATTTGCAGCTCGCCATTCTAAATCTTTTACACTTTGAGATGAGACTGAAGAAAAAAACGTTCACAATATCTCCAGTAGCCAAGAACACTCTGGAAGAGGTAGGCATATCAGCTTCAAAGCCTACAATCAAGAGAAACCTTCATGAACTGCTGTAGAGAGGGTAAAACTACTGACCACACTCAGGAACGGGAAGGCCAGGTTTGAATTCCACAGCTTGTGACCATAAATGATGTAGGAGCGTTATCTTCACAGTGAATTGTCTTTTTGCCACATTTTTCTTCATAGTCTTGTTGATCTTTTTTGTTGTATCGCATGATGATGTGAATTCTGTTGTGGGATAGAGTAGATGTCACGAACATGTGAATGTGTGCAATTTTCTTCAAAGCAAAAAGTAACTTCTTTGACTTATTAGAATTTTCCTTTGCTTTGCTTGACTCCTTTGTGACCTGCCACATTTCTAAAATGTGGGTTTTTCCCCCTCTTAAAACAAGATATTACAGGATGGAGGCAGCATGTTTTGGGTTCTCTTCTTTGGCTCTGTGAGTCGTCTGGATTTCCATCTCATTTGAGATTAGCTGAGAAGAGCTGTTTTGGATTAGCTGAGCTCCTCGGTCTCCCTCTGACACTCTCAGATAAGAGGGCCTGCAGTCGCTAAAACACACTAGTCAAGGGAAATGCCCTTTTTCTACATGGTTAAGACTGCTCTATTCCTCTCTTGTTGCCCAATGCTAACTCTTTGTGGAAAGGATTATTGCAGCAGACTGTAGAGAGCCGTTATCATGCTGTCAAGAGACTAGTGGCTTTTTTGAGAATCACATAAGGGTTAGACCCAT
Source organism: Oreochromis niloticus (assembly GCF_001858045.2). NCBI lineage: Eukaryota > Metazoa > Chordata > Actinopteri > Cichliformes > Cichlidae > Oreochromis > Oreochromis niloticus. The sequence goes on along the minus strand of NC_031976.2, from coordinate 2,627,146 downwards.
ATACAAGGCTGACATTGGTCTGTTTATTACTGATCTAATTCTTTTCTCTCACTTGTGGTTGAGGGTGACTGAGCCTTAATCATTCATATTTTTACATCATGTGTTTTGTTCTGAGCTTTGATTCCAGTATGGAATCAAAGTAAGTCCTGCATTTATTTTAGGTTTTAGTGTTGCTTAAGAAAATAATTTTGAAGACTTTTTCTTTGATACTGCAGAAGCATGGAAGTAAAAGTGAACTGAAAAAAGAAAACCCCTCCTGGAGCCAGACCTAAGAGGGAAGCTTGCTGGCAAGAGTCTAGTGGCTGATCTTTCATTCATAACTAGGTACAGCTGCTAAGAATGACATGGAATTGCAACCCTGTGGACCCACCATCTGCAGGTAGAGGCACTGGGATTGGATGCTTTGCAAGCTAGGTGAGTGATCCTAGTGGGCCTCGCTGGCTGGGTACCAACTACGTAAATTTGGGCTCACCAACTAAATAATAGTCCAACACCATGTGGTGTCTTACCACTCACCCACAAGCCCCCAGCTGTCTGCTGTGATAGGGCTGCACAATTAATCAAAATTTAATCTTGATCATGATTTTGGCTCTCCATAATTAAATGAGGAATATTGAGCAATCCCAAAAAGTTGCTTTTGTTCATTTCAGTGGGAGAAACGTTTCATCACTGACCCAAGTGACTTCTTCAGTCATAGCTGACTGCAGGCTTCCCCAACCTCATAAACAGTACATATGCATAACGACTGAAACTAGCACCACTGACTAAAAGAATCAACTTTTTTGGATTTCCTTACCTGGATGATTGAGCAATATTTGAAAATCCAAAGCAAAAGCCAATTAGGTGCTCCCTAAATTAGCATTGTGCCACTCACAATTGTCCCCAGCAGACCAACTTTTGGTCTGGACTGGACAAGTAAAACTACATTAAAAATACATATATACTTTGAATTTAGTACAAGTGATGGTAACCAAAAAAAAATCATATCCACAGTGAACTAGAGACTTCATGTCAGTATATCCATCCAGCTCACAAAGGTTATGCTGGAAAATGGTCAACAACAAAAATTATGTTCCTCTCTTCTGGTTATTTTTCTAAAGTGGCAAAATCTGCACTGTATGCAAAATGTTGCAGGGGACACAGACAGAGATCTCACAGCTGTTGAGTACTTAGCTGCAGATTTTACTCGCATTCATCTGGCAGGTACAATGATTGGAGAAGAAGCTTTTATATTATTTATCTGCAAAGCCTCATTTAAAATAAATTAACTATCACAATGCATGCAGCACAATATTAAGATATCATCAAATTATGTCTGTTTACAGTTAAAGAGCTATTTACATTTTCAGTTTCAGGTCGGCCTCCTGAATTATTTTACCTTCGTTTGACTCACAGTTTAGTCTTCAGGTCAGAATAATTTCATGAAAAAAGGTAACTGAAGAATGTGAATAGAGTCAGGTTAATGAAAACATTTAATAAGAGCAAATATTGTAGTCTTTGCTTATCTTTCTAAGACCCAAATCCAGGCTGGCAGTGGGAAAGGCTTTCACCTTTCATTTGTTTTCCACTCCGTGAACATTACATTGCTTTGTACTCTGGCCCTCAGTGTGCCACTGAATATAAATCAGCAATACAGAAGCACACTGTATAAAACATAATTCTTTAAAGACAGGGATGAAGTGCCTCTCTTACCATTTTTTTTCCTCCTATTAAATCAAACGCCCCCAAAAAATCTGATCTTGGTGATGGAGCATCTTCATCAGCAGCTTGTAAATGTCAGAAGCAGAGCACCTGTCAATCACTTCTATTGACACATTAACAGCAATGCCTTTTTGCTGGAGGCAATTATTAATATGAGGACAAGGTCTCCTGAGAGCATTACAAACAACCAAGAAAACAGTTTGTGTCTGTATTTTGAAGTGGCAGGTATATAATAATTGTGCAGCTGAAAGCTTGGAGGAAGGAGGAAACATAGCCAGCGTTTGATTATGGTAGTAGTCACGGTGTTTTGAGTCTGTCAGCTGCTGAGGAGCTATATTTAACATTTTGAAGAAGGACATGCTAGCTAACCACATAGGTTAGCTAGATGGTTAGGCTATTACATGCTTATTACTTGTTGCTGCTGGGGGTTTTTCAGTGTTTTATTAATAAAAAGAAAAAAAATGAACAGTAGGAAAGAATAACTTTACTATGTGTGAGGTAGGACTAGGGATGGGAAGCAAGAATCAAGCTCTTGTAGAGAACCAGTTCCCAGTAGTTCAGTGCTTTGGAATTGTTAGTCTCCTTGTCTATTCCACTTCCACTTGTGCTATAATCAGCTGATTTCAATATGCTGTTTAGTGATGGTGGACTCAAAGCAGAGCCAATGAGAACCAAGTGAGAATCATCAATAAATCATTAAGGAATCCAATCAATAAGTGATATTGATAATGAAATCAGAATTGCTAAATTCTTATCAAGAATGTTTAGTAGCAATCATGTGACCTGATACAGCATGACACTATGTTCAATGAAGGCACAATAAATCCACTGTCTTGTAAGTACAGCTTCTTGTCTCACTATTACAAAGAATAAATCTATTCTAAATCTAATGTTCATTAACTATATCTACATTCAAATGCTCCTTGAATTCTCGAAGGCTAATAATCATGAACACCAGTGAGGGTTCAAATTCTTTCAGCTCCAGTAAAATGATCAGTTTGGTTTTTCTCCTGTGAGTTTAAATATAATGTATGTAATAGCAGGCACATGTAAAAAGGATGGAAAATGCTATTAGTATGCTGGCTAGTTGACATATAAAAGAAGATATTATAAGAGCCATATGCTAGTTTCTTCTCTTTTAGGTTTTGCTTTAGAGTGCACACACTGCATTGGTGTGACTCATGGGTGTGTATTAGGCAATGAGGTGAACAGGTGCTGCACTCACCTGGTGTTTGATGAGTGAAAAGGTAGGCTGAGCATGGGGTTTGATGTAGAGATTTGATACACCAGGTGATGTCGTACACCAAACTTTCCTTCTTTTAAATTATCTCTGACTTTTTGGCATAATAAATGGTGCAACAGGTTGTGGGTCACAAGTTTACATTTTCAGAGGTAAAATTGATAATGATGCACAAATAAATACCAGCAACAGTTGGAGAGTTGGTGACATTTAGTAAGTAATTTGTCATTGATATCTGCCACTTTATGACTAACTGCAGAACTATGGTTAGACCAGTAGGAATACATATTCCTGGGAAGATGTAGAAATGATGAGGGTCTCTGATGGGCAATGAAAAATGTCATCACATGGCAAGAAGACAACAATGAAAACAAGGACGAGGTTAGTTATTAATATGTGGCTGTGTCCTAATCCTAAACTGTTTGTTTGTCTGAGAGTGATACTTGTCGTAAGCATTCAAATTGGCGACCAGACCACTGCTGTACATCATGACTCATAGCTGAGAAAATTCAGCATAAAAACTACTATGGATATGTGTTACTAAAAAAAAAAATCCAGGGTCAACACAGCACAGCAGCACGTTAAAAGGAGAAGGGCTCCATCCAATGCACAAGACACTGGGAACCAGAAACAGGGGTGCAGTTTAATGGTCATGTATGTCTTTGATGTCTGGAACATGCTGTGTGACACCACAAATCTTTTGGATTGAATTAATCGCAGCATGGACAAAAAGCCCAACTAACAGCAGGAGAGGTGTGATTATTTGCTAAAATAGCAGTGACAAAGGCAGAACAATCATTTCCTCATTTAATCCACGGTTGCTCTTACATATGAGAAATTAAACACTTTTTTAATCTATTTAGTGGCTCAGTGGGTCACTCACAGAGCCTTCAGGGGAGCACATTGGGGTGAATTTGTGAGCTTGTTGATCCTGGAGACTTCCAGCCTGTAGGGTTCCTATATCCTTGGGGGGAAAAGTCCTTGGATTTACCATCCTGTCACATCAGTAACATTAAATTTAATTAGCACACACACACAGTTTTTCTTGCTGTGCAGCTGTGTCTACATGAAACATCACTAATGTGGTTATGTTAATGTGGTTGTGGTGTTTTTGTGGTTATGTGGTTTTTCAAAACAGTGAGAGCAAATGAATCACAGGGTTGGAAAAGTGTAAGGACAGCAAGTGTTCACACTCCACCCACCCTCCAACACCACCCTTATACACACACACAGTGTCCTTCTACTGTCCCTCTGAAGTCTCTGACAGTATCAGCTGTTTGCTGCAAAGTGCAGCTCGTATGCTGATGAATACCAAACATGCCACCCAGGAGCTTTGCATCGCACCAAATGTGGATACGACTGCTGCTGCTGCAAACTTTGCCAAGGTATGCTACTGCAGTCTGGTTGGTAGTTGGACAGCCTGTAGCTCCTGTACCTATTTAGTCTTAAAATGATGTAAGAATAAGAATACCTTTATTAATCCCAGAGGGAAAGTCATATGGGGTGGCTGTAGCTCAGGAGGTAGAGCAGGTCACCTACCTACTGATCGGAAGGTTGGTGGTTTGATTCCTGGCTCCTCTAATCTGCATGCCAAGTATCCTTGGGCAAGATACTAACCCCAAGTTGCTGTCTGATGCATCCATCGGAGTATAGCTGTGTGTGAATGTAGTTAGAAACGCACTCAGTTTAGAGAAAGTGATTGGGTGAATGTAGCATGTTGTATAGAGCCCTTTGAGTACTCTGGAAGAGTAGAAAAGCACTATTTAAGAATCAGTTCATTTACCATATGTCTGACATAGCTCATCTGTTATTTGTATAAGAATTAAAAAGAGTGCAAATTATTTTCTGTATCTCTTTGTTTACAACAGAGGGAGATGAGTCTTCCAGTACTGATGTTTTTTTTGTTCCATACAGATGTTGTAAAGTGGGTGATGGGAGTTACTCAGGGTGGCTTCTAACATCATTAGTGTGCAGCAGACTTGAGCACACTTGCCACCACAGACCGACAGAACATATGTAGCATTTTACTGCAGATGTCAAGAGATCCTAGTTTCCTCAACAAAAGGATTCAAAGCAAATTTCTGCAAACAGGGTTTGTAACAGGTTGTGGTCTGATCTTCCAAGTGGTGGTAAGGTAGTAGCTATGTAAGCCACATTAACATGGGCATACAGCAGGGTTTTATTTTCTCTGGTAGGACAGGAAACAAATAGTGTGAATCCAGTCAGGTGAGAGGAGAGGGAAACATGAGTGAAGTCTTCTGATATTATAACCAGTGCCTCGGGCAGTGTCTGTGTCCTTGCAACTGTTGGCTGCTGCCTTGGGTGCAATGTGCACAAGTATTGTTATGATATGACTGGTACATAATATAGTCTCATACCAACTGCCAGTTATTCAATATCAGGACAACACATCTTCTCCTTGACAGTGATAAGTGCACAATTATACCATCTGGTTCACAAATAAAGCCACACCCCCACTTTTTTTCTTGCCAGTAGCTTCAGCATGTCAGTCTAACCTTATGAGGGTGAAACCGGGTAGATCCATATTAGATAGAAGATCTAATAATCCTTTAATTGTCCCACAAAGGGAAATTTGGTTGTAACAGCAGCCAGAAGACACATATACAACAAACAGTAGACAGGACACAGAACAGAAACATACACAATTTTTTTTCTTACATATTTACATCAAGGACAATGGTTACTATAAACAGAGTACTGTACAGTTAATTAACTACAGATAAGATAACCGATAATATTGGAGTCAGAGATATTTTTATTCAAGCATCTTTGAGAAAAACAAGTGAGACTGCACTCATGGTTTACGTTCTGAGTCTTCACCAATATCTCCAGCTCATCACTTTTGAGTGGCAGAGAGTTGACATTTCATATGATGACTGCTGGAAAAATGGCTTATATCTCCACCAGCACAACAACCACAAACGCTGAAACACGACATACAGACTTGCTCTGTTTCAGTGAAAAAAAGCATCCATCCATGAGAGCTTTATTTTATTTTATTTTATTTTATTGAATCTTTATTTTGAACATGTTAAAAAAGTACAACAACATAGAATTCAAAGAGACAAATAAATAAAGCAAAACAAAAGGAAAACGAGCAACCACAACTACAAATAACTTTCATGTTCAAAAAGGAGCAGGAAGAAACATAAGCTTATTTAATCCCACCCCTTTTCCACTATCTAGTAATCAATAGACTACAGAAATACCTCCTTGCAATTGCATTATATGTTATGTGTATATATATATTTTTTTAATTTATTTATTAATTTCATATATATATACACACACACACATATATATATATACACACACACACACACACACACATATATATATATACATATATATATATATATATATATATATATGTATATATATATATGTTTCTATCTATCCATACCTACGTATATACACATACACACATATACACATTTTCAATAACCCCAGTAACACCTCAAAGGATACACAACCTACAGATATACAGGGAGTGCAGAATTATTAGGCAAGTTGTATTTTTGAGGAATAATTTTATTATTGAACAACAACCATGTTCTCAATGAACCCAAAAAACTCATTAATATCAAAGCTGAATGTTTTTGGAAGTAGTTTTTAGTTTGTTTTTAGTTTTAGCTATTTTAGGGGGATATCTGTGTGTGCAGGTGACTATTACTGTGCATAATTATTAGGCAACTTAACAAAAAACAAATATATACCCATTTCAATTATTTATTTTTACCAGTGAAACCAATATAACATCTCCACATTCACAAATATACATTTCTGACATTCAAAAACAAAACAAAAACAAATCAGCGACCAATATAGCCACCTTTCTTTGCAAGGACACTCAAAAGCCTGCCATCCATGGATTCTGTCAGTGTTTTGATCTGTTCACCATCAACATTGCGTGCAGCAGCAACCACAGCCTCCCAGACACTGTTCAGAGAGGTGTACTGTTTTCCCTCCTTGTAAATCTCACATTTGATGATGGACCACAGGTTCTCAATGGGGTTCAGATCAGGTGAACAAGGAGGCCATGTCATTAGTTTTTCTTCTTTTATACCCTTTCTTGCCAGCCACGCTGTGGAGTACTTGGACGCGTGTGATGGAGCATTGTCCTGCATGAAAATCATGTTTTTCTTGAAGGATGCAGACTTCTTCCTGTACCACTGCTTGAAGAAGGTGTCTTCCAGGAACTGGCAGTAGGACTGGGAGTTGAGCTTGACTCCATCCTCAACCCGAAAAGGCCCCACAAGCTCATCTTTGATGATACCAGCCCAAACCAGTACTCCACCTCCACCTTGCTGGCGTCTGAGTCGGACTGGAGCTCTCTGCCCTTTACCAATCCAGCCACGGGCCCATCCATCTGGCCCATCAAGACTCACTCTCATTTCATCAGTCCATAAAACCTTAGAAAAATCAGTCTTGAGATATTTCTTGGCCCAGTCTTGACGTTTCAGCTTGTGTGTCTTGTTCAGTGGTGGTCGTCTTTCAGCCTTTCTTACCTTGGCCATGTCTCTGAGTATTGCACACCTTGTGCTTTTGGGCACTCCAGTGATGTTGCAGCTCTGAAATATGGCCAAACTGGTGGCAAGTGGCATCTTGGCAGCTGCACGCTTGACTTTTCTCAGTTCATGGGCAGTTATTTTGCGCCTTGGTTTTTCCACACGCTTCTTGCGACCCTGTTGACTATTTTGAATGAAACGCTTGATTGTTCGATGATCACGCTTCAGAAGCTTTGCAATTTTAAGACTGCTGCATCCCTCTGCAAGATATCTCACTATTTTTGACTTTTCTGAGCCTGTCAAGTCCTTCTTTTGACCCATTTTGCCAAAGGAAAGGAAGTTGCCTAATAATTATGCACACCTGATATAGGGTGTTGATGTCATTAGACCACACCCCTTCTCATTACAGAGATGCACATCACCTAATATGCTTAATTGGTAGTAGGCTTTCGAGCCTATACAGCTTGGAGTAAGACAACATGCATGAAGAGGATGATGTGGACAAAATACTCATTTGCCTAATAATTCTGCACTCCCTGTATATACTCATACCAACATACCCGTGTACCCGCACACACATGAAAATATTGGACAAGAACACCCTATCAAATCTCTACCTCCTCCCTGTACCCTGTAAAAACCATATCCTTAAACTGCTTTTTAAACTGCACCATGCTCGGACATTGCTTCATATCTTTATTTAGTCTGTTCCACAGCTTCACTCCACACACAGAGATGCAAAAACTTTTTAATGTTGTGCGGATACAAGGATGTTTTAAATTTAATTCCCCCCTCAAATTGTATCCCCGTTCCCTTTTAGAAAACAGTTTTAGAATATTGTCAGGAAGCAGGTTGTTTATTGCTTTATACATAATTTGTGCAGTGAGAAAATGAACCAGATCTGTGAATTTTAGAATTTTTGATTTTAAGAATAGTGGATTTGTATGATCTCTGTAACCAGTTTTATGGATTATCCTTATGGCCCTTTTTTGTAATATAAAGATTGATGATAGTGAATATTTGTAAGTATTGCCCCAAGCCTCTGCATCGGAATGCAAATACGGTGCAATCAGGGAACAATAGAGAATGTGGAGTGATTTGTGGTCCAGAATGTGTTTTACTTTACTCAAGATTGAAACACTTCTTGAAATTTTGTTATGTATATGATTTATATGAGACTTCCAGTTTAATTTATCATCTATAATCACACCAAGAAACTTATGTTCAAGTACTCTTTCAATTTCCACACCATCTATATGAATCTGCGCTTGTGCATTTCTAAGGGAATTCCCAAATAAGATTATTTTAGTTTTACTTAGATTTAACAATAGTTTGTTCCTGTTAAACCATTTTTTAATTTTGCACATTTCTGAAGTAACTGTATCCAGCAGTTCCTTTAGATTCCCCCCAGAACAAAAAATATTTGTGTCATCTGCAAATAATACTAATTTTAATTTATCAGATACCTTACAAATATCATTTATATAAATAATAAATAATTTTGGACCCAGTACAGAGCCTTGTGGAACACCACAAGCAATGTCCAAGCATGATGAGGAATGGACACCCAGCTTCACAAATTGTTTCCTGTCACTTAAATAATTTTTCGCCCAGTGCAGTACAACCCCACTTATCCAGTACCGTTCCAGTTTATTAATTAATATGTCATGATTGATTGTGTCGAATGCTTTCTTGAGATCCAGAAATAGTCCAGCTGCATACTGTTTCTGATCTATAGCATTCGTAATCTCCTCAATTGATTCGATTAATGCCAGAGATGTTGATCTTTTTGATCTGAATCCATATTGACTGTCAGAGAGTAATTTATATTTATCTAAGAATTTATCTAATCGTTTATTAAACAGGTTTTCTAGGATTTTGGAGAATTGTGGTAGTAAAGAAACCGGCCTGTAATTTGTGAAGTGGTGTCTATCCCCAGTTTTAAACAGCGGCACAACTTTAGCTATTTTCATTTTGTTTGGAACTTTTCCAGTCTGAAATGATAAGTTGCAAATATATATGTTAGAGGTCCTACAATTCCTTCAATGACCTTCTTGATGATTATCATGTCAATATCATTACAATCAGTAGATGTTTTATATTTACACATGTGTACAATGTCAATTATTTCTTTTTCCTCCACTGCTGTGAGGAACATTGAGTTAGGGTTCCTATCAATCAGGCTTTCACTACAGTCTACTGATGGCAGTGACTCAGGAATTTGTTCTGCCAGATTTGGTCCAATATTTACAAAATAATGATTAAAGCTGTTGACCACATCAGCAGTGTTTTCCATAATATTGCCGTTGTTAATAAAATATTGAGGATAACTTTGTTGTCCAGAATTATTTTTAATGATACCGTTTAAAACATCCCATATTCCCTTCATATTATGTTTATTGTTGTTCAATGTTTTACTATAATACTCCTTTCTACATACACGTATAATATTGGTCAACTTATTTTTGTATTTTTTATATTTATTTTCAGCATCTTTTGTTCTTTGTTTTAGGAATTCCCTATAGAGTGTGTCCGGAGTGATAGAATATTTTACTGCTATTATTTGCTGCTATTTTTTATAATCATCATTAACATTTCATTATTAATGGTGATGTTGCATTCAGATGCATTCAGATGTTCAAATATATGGTTAAACTGTGGAGTTGAATCTATAAGTTTAAAGGCTTCTGAATGTTTTTATATTCTTATACTGAAGTCCTCAGTGGGTGAGAAACTGACTGCAGGGACAGGAAATACACGCTGTGCCAAAATGAGACAGGAAACACGTCTGCAGGGCATGCTGTTGCAGAAGTGAAACCGAAAGCAGAGTGAGTGCAAGCCAAAGAGTAGGGTGTTTATTATGCATTTATCTTTGATTTAAGCTTTAAGTAGTTGTGTTAGATTGAAACATTTGTTTTATACATTTTACATAGAAGTTAAGATCATTACACACAGGATGGCCTTAGCCTGGTTGCTTGAGTTGAGGTCAACTAAGGTGCAGAGAGCATCTGCGCACAGACAGACGAGACATACACACACATACAGACACAAATAGAGAGGTCACGACACGTACGCAGTACACAGCACGCACGCGCCCCCGCACGTGCACGCACACACAAATTAGATCGACTCATTTAGGTAAAAGTTTATAACTGCAAAGTTTGGGTGCGTACGTGGTAGTCTGTTCCAGGAAGTACACCAGATGTCCCAGAGATGAGCGACAGCGAGGATGGAGAGAGGAAGCACCTGGCTTCGACCCGAAGAAGATGTTTGTTTTGGACTATGTTAAAAGTCATTGTGGTTGTGGAGTGACGTATGCTTTGTTTAAGTCTGCCTGGTAACAGGAAGACTGCCAACCCTATAAAACCTTTGTCTAATTATTGTAAGTTCAGTTCAACGCTGAAATCTGCACAGCGTTCGGACTCACACATGTGTATTCATTAAAATGCCGTCTAATTGTACACGCCTGGATCAGTGCTTATTTATGGATTCCTCCACAACATGAACCCTGACAAGTGTATTTTTCTTTTTACATGCATTTTGTAAACCCTTAGTGATCCATGGTCTATCTGAATATTTGTGCTTTCTGTTGTGTTTTATTGTTGGACAGTTTTTATCGTACAATTCCATGAATATTTTTTAAAAATATGCCATATGCAATATCAATATCAGTTTCTTTGTACACATTGTCCCAGTCCTGATTTAATAGATCGTTCTTAAGTGCATTCAGTTTTCTCTGTCCTTACTCGTCTGTATCTCAGTTGTTCTTCATGCTGATTTCTCTTATAATTAGTGTTATAAACTGCAAAAACTGGTAGGTGATCACTGATGTCATTAATTAATAATCCGCTCACGATGTTGTTTTCCATATTGTTGGTGAAAATATTGTCAAGTAAGGTGGCACAATGTGGTGTAATTCTACTAGGCCTGGTTATTTTAGGATGTAAACTCAAACTGTACATTGTGTTTAGGAATTCGTCGGTCATTTTATGCTTTTTCGGATTCAACAGGTCAATATTAAAATCACCAAAGATAAACATAACTTTTTGATTTGTTTTAGAGAATATTTCTTCTATGAAGTCATTAAATACTTGAATACTAGAGCCAGGTGTTCTATATATACAGCTAATTATTACATTTTTCTCTTTTTCCTTATAAATTTCAATTGTTATACATTCTAATAAATTATCAATCGCAGTTGTCATACTTTCCACCACCTTGTAATTTAGGTTTTTATCCACATACACAGCCACTCCCCCTCCACTTTTGTTCCTTCTATTTACAAAATTCACATCATATCCCTCCAGTCCAAAGTCCAGTCCTTTTTCCGCATTGATCCATGTTTCAGAAATGGCAATAATTCCAAATGGATTTGTCAACTCATTTAGATATTCCTTTATATTGTTGAAGTTGGCATACAGACTTCTGCTATTAAAATGGATTATTGATAATTTATTTTCTGTGTTGATGGTGTGTTTAAACTGTTCATCAGTGAAGTAGCAGCAGTTAAAAATGTATGTACGGCTAATGTTGGCCAAGGCATTAAATAAGGTTTCTTCCCATGGAAATTTTCAATTTTTTCTGTTTATCCAATTCAGGATAATTCAGGATGAGCCTATCTCAAAGGGCACCAGATCACTGCACCTTGTAAGCTTATAATTCAGGTGTTTTCAGTCGCATGTGTATAAAATCACTCACCTGTGGTACTGTAAGAGGAACCACGTTTTTCGTAGAAGGCTCTAAGGTTGGCTGTATGATAGCAAGAAGGACTAATAAAACCTTAGCTGCTATTAACTTCTTAATCACAGTACTTTATATCTTTAACAGATGAAAAAGCACAGATGACTGCAATGAAGAATAGAGGCCACAGTCATCATAGAACCCAAAGACTTTTGAGAACCTTTTATAGCCACTATTGTTAATGAAATACAGAAAGAAAGGGGGAAAGACTTATCTGTGCAAGAACAGAAACCTAGTGCCGCAACCTTGATGTCAATATACTGATTTTTGTTTGTAGCTTAGAGGACCTCAGGCTGGTAAATACCACTATTATCTGATATTAGTCATCAAAGGAGTTCTTTGTAAGACATTAAAGTGACAGTAATGTAAACTTACAGATTGAAATGGGCTGATCACAAATTATTTCAACGCTTGAATAAACTAAATCTATAGGTTAAAGAGGAATTTGATTAGACCAAAAACTAGTTGCACAGTTCAAATAAGGTTAAACGTACAGTGAATTGTGAATTTAATTATCAAAAAAAAAAATCATTTAATTTATTTAGCAAAAAGTTTGCTATATTAGTAAAGCACTGCAAAGCATGTTAGCAGTCTGATACAAAATTGGTTTGGGCTTCTACAGATAGCTTCAACTTCCCTAACAAGTGTAGAGTCAGCACATTTTTTTTATATCATCCACTTAGATTTTGGTAATGTTGCTTTGACAGCTGTGCCTACAATGGTAGACAGAGCTGTTAGCATCACATATGTTAATTCAAGTCACTAAACTGATGTGAAATTGCAAATTTGTGTATCACATTAAAGTGAAGATAATTTTCAGTTAAAATGTGCTGCTGTAGCATTATATTCATTGTACAGTTTGTTCAATAACTGAATAGATTGTATGGCTGAAAGAGCAGTTTGTTCTTGTACTAGACTTGTCCATATCTGGACAAGTGGTCATTACAGATCGCGTTTTGTAGAGAGGACCCAAAAACAGACTAATCTTATCAAAAGGCTAGATGTTAATTTAAGGCTGATGAAAAAACAAAATAAAACAAGAATACAAAACAAAAAGCAAAGGAGACTGATGCTTTCGCTAACCAAAATTAAACTGGGAAAACATACTAAGAACCTGGAACATAGATGAGAAACAGAAGAAGATGAACTGACACAGTCGCTGGGTCCAAATTCAGGGGTAACATGTTTCGAAGGACCCAACCTACCTGCTCGAAGTAGGGCGGGTCCTTCAAAGGCAGGGTAGGCTAGAAGTGAGCGGCTGTGAAATTGGACAACCTTCTTGCCTTCATTCAAGTCCGCCCTTACTTCCGCGTTTTTCCCGGTTGCTAGCGCCACAGTGCAAAAACTTGAAAATGGACCCAGAAATATCGTTCCGTTCCTTTGTACATTTTTAATTCTCGAGGAGCTAGAAGAACTTTGTCGTCGTCGCCGGCATGTTTTGTACCTTAGGCTCATCAGAGACAATCATATCCAGGTAAAATAATTTCCTTTAATCTACACGCATTTAGGAATTGCTAGTTTCATGGATAATTTCAGTGACTGAATGATTGCCGGTTATTCCAACACATTTACTGTATTTTTTAAATTATGTAAACTAAATCTCTTTGAAACTTAAAGAACATTTTCTATTTATTTTCTATTATTCATTTGATCCTGTAACTTATTTGTGTGCATAGATGGGCTGTAAAAATGTCAAAGCTGAAAACAGGCTTTTTGAGGTCACAAAAAAGCTTAGTTACACAGATGGAGTATATAAAATTTAAGTCTTTTCACATTAGTATAGTATTAGTATATTTTACTTAAGCTTAATAATGCTTTCATCTCTTAAAATAAATGAAATCATACCTTTGCACTAAAACTGTTTGTTGTTCTCCACCTTTTCCTTAACCAGACCAGACCCTTGTACTGCAGGATTAACCTGAGAGTCCCAGTCCTGGACTGTTTTTTTTTTTTTTTGGTTTTGTTTTTTTAAACCAGGTTTTTTTTTTTTTTTTACCAGCATTATAAATATATGTTTTATTTTCATTTACTTTATTCTCCTTATTATTCTCCATTTAAAATTGTTCAGAGTTAGCGCAATGTTCATACATGTTAAATATACCTGTAAATAAAATTAGTTCAATGACAATTACTGTATGTTTTAATGCATTTATTCATGACAGAAAACTTTTAAACTAATGCAACACATAACAATATAACAGTGAAAGTGAAAACAGTCTGTCCATCTTTTCCCTGCTCTCCTCTCTGATGAGGTCTAGCAGCTCATCATCCCTGTCTCTTTTCCTCTTTTTCCCCTGTTGTCAGTGTTCCTAAGAATGATCTTCTTGATAACACACACACACACACACACACACACTTTTTTATCCCATCCCATTTTTCTCTGGCCTGAAAGGGGGTGACTTTCCCCTGCAGGCCCATCTTCTCCAGAATTGTCCTGATCACACACAAAAAAAATAAGAGAAGACAGAAACCATGGCAACTGTGTTAATCCCTAAATCCGAAAGTTTTCACAGCAGAACACGAGGGGAATACCGTCTGGACATCACAGGTTATTTGCAGCATGAAGGTTAATAAAACCGTACTCATATGAATATGATGTGTACATTGATTTATTCTCGTACCTCCATGCCACAGTGGCCGAATTCTTCACCCCAGTGAAGAGGTGATCATTTACTCCTCTCATTTTAATAAATTGAGCCGTTTGTTCTTTGTTCCCTAAAAAAAAATATCAAAAAGGTTAATTTGGGGGGAAAAAAAAGCTGTATGTAAGCGGCAATACTTGAAAAACCGCGGGACCCACGAGACAAGCTAGTTTACGGGCAATTTTTAAGATTATTTTAATTTAAAAAAACAACAACAACCCTAAGCAGATGCCTAAAGCCTAACACAACCGCTACAAATATTTAACTTTTATATACTTGCATTTAAAAGTGTATTCCTCTCCCGCATTAACTCCCGCTTTGTTCTCGATTGTTATGAGAAAAATTCTCCTGTATGACCCGCAATGAATCCTGGGATAGGTTAGGCCACAAAGGATGCAGCCGACCCATCCTTCAAATCTGGGGAAAAGTAGGACACATTTGTCACCACATCTGGAGGACTCTTGGAATTTGTACAGCCTTCGTCACGTCGCTGTGATGTAATTGGCCACAAACACGGCCTTCGAAGCATGCTACCCCTGAATTTGGACACACCAATTAAATACACAGACTGGTGATTAGGAGGGTGGAGACAGCAGGGAAACACAGCTGGAACTAACAGACGGGGAAGCAAAACTAAACACAAGCACATGAGGCACGGACTTTCAAAATAAAACAGGAAACACACTTAGACTAAGACACGCAACTTGACTTGGGAACACAACAGCACACCAGGGTTTTAATAGTTTTGCAATTTTCATTAGTTTTTATTTTTATTTCGTTTTGACTTCAGATTTTCAATTTTATATTAGTTTTAATTAGTTTTTACCAATTGTTTGCTAGTTTAGTTTAGTTTTTATTTTTTTGAAAATCCTTAGTTTCAGTTTAGTTTTGATTAGTTTCAGTTATAGTTTTAGTTGTGTTTGCAATAAAGTGTAACAAAATCCCAGTTTCATCATATCAGTCATTCTCTTCTGCTTATCCTTGGGTATGTTGCTATTCCAGCTACCATACCCTGCACCCTGGACAGGTCGCCTGTCTGTCACAGGGCTAACACGCAGAGACAGACAACTCACATTCCCACCTATGGGTTCTTTAAATAAATAAATAAATAAAGGCAGATGAACAACCATTGATACCAGGCAACTATAAAATGTATATCTTGGCCGCAATGAGACTATTAACTCTTGCAGCACCGGGTGTTAAGGCAATTGACTCACACAGTTATGTAGATATCCCAGTCCTGTTGTCTCGGGATGCATCACGCTGCCTTGCCTGGGGTTAGCTTCTCTTTTCTGGGGATGAGGGTTGGGCGTGCTCCCTTACCTTCTCCAGGTAAGCTAGGTTAGCCTTCTTGTGTGAGCTTTTCAAGTGCACTTTAAGGTTTGTGGGATTTTTTTCCCTTTAGAAATGTCCCTCATAATTTGTCTCTTTCCACTACAAGACACTTGCTTTATCCAAAACACAGTCATATTCAAAGTAATCCCAAATTGGACTCTGGTGCTTTCTCCAGACTTTTCCTGACATGATTCTGCGCGTGGACGGAGCAGCGACACAGACGACTCGACTAACGTACTGCCACCTGCTGGCATAATGAGACACAGCAAGAAAAAAACCTGGAAACTAAACTTAATTTTCACCCTTGACTATTGTATGACACGCAAACATCAACGAAAACTAAACACATTTTTGCAATAAATTCAGTTAATTTTAGTTAGTTTTGTGAACACTCATTACAGTTTTAGTTAGTTTTCCTTTTTTTGTTTTTATTTTTATTTCCGTTAACGAAAATGTTTTTTCACTTCTAGTTTTCGTTAACGATAATAACCTTGCAGCACACGCGGCAGATTCTTATATAGCGCTTTTCTACTCTCCCGGAGTACTCAAAGCACTCTATACAACATGCCACATTCACCCAGTCATTCTCACAAGCACTTTCTCTATATACTTAGCGCTTTCTAACTACATTCACACACATTCATACTCCGATGGATGCATCAGAGAGCAGCTTGGGGTTACTATCTTGCCCAAGAATACTTGGCATGCAGACTGGAGGAGCCAGGGATCGATCATCGAACCTTCCAATCAGTAGGTGACCTGCTCTACCTCCTGAGCTACAGCCACCCCACCATGACAGCGCTGTAAGACACAGATGGAATAAACAGACACATGACTGGGGAATTAGATAAATAAACACACAGGAAACAACTGTCACAGGAGGCACAGGGACAAGACAAAGACACAAAAGCAACAGACAAGAAACTATGAACCAAAAATTTTTACAGTTTGCAGAAGCAGACTGTTTGGGAGTGAGGAGGAGGACCCAATTACAGACACGGAAGGAGATGAACTAAGTTTCAACAAAAAGCAAGCCATTTAAGGCTGATAACATGAGTACAAAAACAAAGCAAAGTGAACAGGGGTGAAAACCAAACTAAAACCTAGACTGGAAAAAGCTAAACTACGATAACTCTGACAAAAGACACTAGCATGATTCAGGACAGGAGCATGTGAGAAACTATGAGGGAAAAACATAAACATGGACCATGAAGTGGTGAGAGGAAAACAAAGACTGAATGAAAACACCCAGACTAAATACACACAGGAGGTGATCAGGGGAAGTGGAAACACATGGGGAAATATAATGACGCCACAGGGAAGTAAAACTAAACACATTAAACATGGAAAAACCAGACATTTCAAAATAAAACACCAAACACCAGCTTGACAATTAGGACATAAAACACGCAGAGACAAACACACAGGCATAACTGAAAGTAACACACTGGCTGTATCCCAATTCAGGATCTGCAGCCTTAAAGTACGCAGCCTCAACGGTCCTCAAGGGCCGCGTACTCAAAGACCGCTAAGGCCGGAAGTGCGAGGCTTGTGAAATGGGACGGTCTAGCCTCCGTCGCGCTGCCCAGGTTGCCTAGCAACCATGATAGCTGGAAATGTGTGGTTAACAGAAATGAAGGAGAACATATTTTGTTCATTTGTTTGTTTGTTTCTACACGAGCTTTGTGTGATTTAATAAGTATCTGAGGCTGAGACCACAGGACTGTAAAACATGATTGTTGGGCTTCATTTCTGTACTGAACAGTCATTTTAAGATTAGCTAGTAAATAACAATTAGTTAATGTTGTTCATGAGACTAAAGTCAGTGTAAATATGATATGGCCAATATTATAGTTATTATATTAATCATTATTAGTTATTACAGCAGTGAGTTTGAAGTCTCAAATCAAATCACTTCTATTGTCACATCACATGTGCAGGTACACTGGTACAGCACATGTGAGTGAACTCTGTGTCAAATACTGAGCTTCAATAAAGATTCAAGCTGCAGTTATTTATATGTCCTATCATCTTAAATCTTCACTCAAACACAAGTATCTTTGACAGTGTATATATAGATGTATTATATATAAGAGACAAATATTGTTCGTTTAATATGTTGGCATTACTAAATTTGGCTCAATGCTTACATATATGTGTAAAAGGAAAATGTACGAGCTGTGATAACTGTTTCTGATAGAATGAAGATCAGACTGATATATGAAATATTCCTTTATTGGGTGAGAAAATCAGACCATGTCATAACTGCTTTAAGTCATACAGAATAGATATCAGAGCCTTAAACAGGCTGACTCCTGCTAAATGGGTCAAACTGGGCAGAAACTATACAAACACATAACATCCTTATAGAATATGATGTAACACTATAGATCAACTTACCTCAGAATATATAAAGCATATAAACAGTTACAGCAATATGATGCAACAAACACAGCAGTGCTACTAATCCAAAATACTCAAAGCTTCATAGAACTGAAACAAACATTTATTTTTAGCTCCATTCTGCTGCTGATACATACTTTAGGTTTCTGAATATTAAACTTGTTGCTGCCTTTCATAGTGTGTAACTTGAAGGCCCTGAGTACTTTCTCCCACACTGAAAACACTGGGAAGATAACATTATTTGAACATTACCTAATAAGACTGATTCAGGACAGACAATTAGTGATGTTAAACTTTCCTAGCAGTCCTTCACAAACAGGGAACAGTCTGTCTATTCTCTCCATCTGTCAGCTGCTGCTGGCTCTTCCTCCTCCTCTTCCTCACACACTGCTGAGTTTGTCCTGGTGGATCATCAGGGGTGCAAAGCCTCACAGATGATGTGCAGCAGTGGGTCCCTCAGTCTGTCCTCACTCTGGACACTTGCAGTTGTCACACATGGAAATCAAATGTGTGATAAGCTGCAGGATTCAAACACAAGTGTAACTTATAAATACATGTTCATACTTTTATTCCACAATCAGAGAGAAAGAAACAGAGAGAGAGTGCAGGACAGACAGACAGGTGACAGTCTCAGGTGTACACACTGCTACAAAACAGCACAAGAGAAGGAGGATTTAGTGTTTGTGTTATTACGAGTGCTAAACAAGAAGAGTTCCCAGATGGTCCAGTGGACACATGTGTGACTCCTGTGATTAAAGCATCTTTCTTTCAGCTTAACGAGTGAACCGTCAGCTCGTTCAAACACACGTTAAAGTCCGTTTGGCTCGACACCACCGAACAGAGGCAGCAATATAACATAGCTAACATTAACAGTGCAGTGAATCCTGCTTGTGCCGTCATATTCAGGACTGCAAACCGAGCAGCATCACTGACTTTCAGCTTGTTGTGTTTGTGGATATATGACTGACTTTAATTATCCATAAAATCATCACATTCTCTGTAAGATTAAGGTCAACTATATATATATTTTAAGGTAAAGGCTTTAAAACCAAGTAAACGCTGAAAGTACAAACATCGCTAATGTCACATATCTTTGCCGACATGTGGCCAACAGTAATGTTTTAATGTTCTTAAACATTTGAACAAAAATAAGTGGCATATTATTCAGTACTTACTTTAAACAGTTCACTCTTCGGCCGCTCCGCATCTGCCGTCTGCGGCAAAATTATCCACACCCACCGCCGCGCTATGGATTGTGGGATATGTTGGGCCACGAAGTCTACACCGCCACAGCCTTAAAATTCAGGGAAATGAAGGACGCATTTGAGGGCCGCATTTCGAGCAGCCTTTGAATTGGGACAGCCTTTGGCGCGTCGCTGTGACGTAATCGGCCTTAAAATGCGGCCTTTAAGGCTGCAGACCCTGAATTGGGATACAGCCACTGGTCGTGTCCAAATTCATGGGCTGCATCCTCCTGAGGACCCGGCCTTCGCGGTCTACGTGGGCCGGGTCCTCAGAAGGTCGGGTAGGCCGGAAGTAAACAGCTGTGAAATTGGACGGTCTAGCCTTCTGATTAGCGTCACCGCTGTCTCGGTGGAGTTTAATAAACTCGGCCGTCTGCTCCTTGCTATCTAAAATATAACAGGACGCTGGCGTAAACTCTCGACCATCTCACACTTTTGTTTAATTGGTTTTCTGTTTGACATTTATTCAGCTGTGTGAAAACCACCCGGGGGATTAATAAAGTTTTATTTTATCTAATCTAATCTAATAACTTTAATCTCAGCCAAACCAATTTACTCACGAACAAATAAAACACTGAAAAAAGCCAAACAATATCATTTCTAGGTTGTCTAAGTGACTTATATAGAGAGTAGCGAAAGTCCGCGGTGATCTGAAAATGATGTGCCGGGAGTTGGGCCGTTCTCGGCGGCTTCAGTGACCCTCGAGCTCTCGGTTAGCTATCGAGCTGGTGGGTAACAGACGTCTCCGAAAACGTCAAAGCACTTTTGCAAATATGCGATACCTTGATAAACCGAGCAGATATTTGAAGTTTACACAGCTACATTCTCGCCTGAAAATATGTTAAAAGTGTATTTTGTGACCCAGAAAGATTAATAAAAGTAATTTTAAAACTTAGTAGCGGCCGCCATTGCCGGAAACTGGAGGTTGGCTGGGCCACGCTATGAATTCTGGGATATGGTGGGCCACGAAGGACACAACCGACCCATCCTTCAAATTCGGGGAAAAGGAGGACGCATTTGTCAGCTACATTCGGAGGAGTCTACGAATTTGGACAGCCTTCGGCGCGTCGCTGTGACGTAATCGGTCTACAAATGCGGCCTCAGGAGCATGCAGCCCATGAATTTGGACACGACCACTGAGGACAAGACAGACCACAAAGAGGACAGGAAACGACTCATAACTAAGGAGACATAGAAGAACCTAAACTAGACTTAAAACTCATGCCAAACTAATAATAATACTAGAACTTAACATCCTTTTAATATAACATAAGAAATCACAAATACAAAAATAAAGTCAACATGATGCACCTGACAGAAATGCAAATAAACTCAGAGACACTAAAAGAACTAAACTCAAGAGTAAATCGTACAAAGCTTAAACTTAAATCATCTTCATGCAAGGGAAAGAATCATGAATCCAAAATAAACTCAAAACACTGGGTCAAAGGCCCAGGACCATGACACCACCAGAAGTTTTTGCATTTTGGACTGGTTACATCTGACAAATGATTATGTCCTAATATGTGATACAGACCATCCACCAAGTTTGTGCAATTTTTTTAATGTGTTAGATTGCACTGGTTATTTGGTGTGTGTGCATGTATGCAGTGTGTGTATGTGTTTGCTAACCAAGCTAACTTTATGTTGATGATGGTTTAGCCCATACTCTATATAAAATCTATGGTTGTTACTGAGTGTGAAAATGTAAAGATACATCGACAGTTGCAGAATGTTTTCTGTGAATTTCAGTTTGTTTTACAATGTCCTGAAAAATATTTTCTGAGCTTGACCAAAACATATTTCTCATTAAAAAACCCTAAAGTAGAGGTCAGGGTCTAGAAAATAGAAATTTTAAAATAAAGCCCAAGTAGGATGACAGTTTCTCCTTTAGTGTGTTAGATTTCCCTAAAAACAGGAAATGTCAATTAACTGCACCAAAATAATCAAAGAATTTCACGTTGCAGCTTCGCTCCAGCAACAGTCTTAATAGTACTTCTTTCTTTTTTTTCCCCATTTATCATTCTTGCCCTTTGTCATGAGGCTAAATTGCAAACACCACCTTGCAATTGGTACATAATTACATCCCTGCTCTGCCACTTTTCACCCTCAGCTCCGCTTGATTCTTTACCTGTGTCATTAGATGTGGAGAGCTCAGGGCACAATGGCTTGGCTTTGGAACACAGTGGAGGGTGTAATTGCACTCGGCTTTGATTACCTCTCATTTGGAGCTGCCTGTTCAATAGCCATTACATGCAGACGCTCCTCTAGCCACTCCTTAATGGGCCACTGGCTCAGTTTTCATTTGCACCCCAAACTGCTATGACTTTTAAGCTCACAAAAGCCTGAGTTCAACACACAGCTGCTCGGGTCCTTTCTCTCGCCACTCCTGATTGATTGGCATGGTAGTAGACACACATTCAATATATAGCTTTTTTAAGTAGAATAGTGCCAGGCTGAGTGCTAATGCTGAGCAGGAAATGGGGCACAAGTTATTAAAGAAGACTTTTATAGAGTTAAGCCACTATGGATTAAAAGAGGTTAAAAAAATGACTGCAGGTTTTGTGTCAGCCCTTAGATTTGATGCGACAGAACCTGATCTGCACTGCTTCATCCATTATAGTCATGCTGCTAACAGGTGGCCTCTTGAATTTAGCCATGTGGTGAGCTTTGAAGAGCCAGGTTTCTCTTTGGATTGTATGTTAATATCAGATGCAACCTGTAGTCCCTCAGATATTTGCCAGTTTTATAACTATTATTGTATTGATGGTTTGAAAAATGGACAAACAGCAGGACTAAGATGTTTATGCAATAGCCATCAATTACATGAAACATTAATTTAACATAGCACATGAGTAATTATAGTCACCGTCCCATGACATAATGATATTGCCGTTATACTGATGAGTCACAGGCTCACAGTCTGCATTTTAGCCACTTTCCCTTGCTAGTTTTAGTTATGTTTTCCTTACTGCATTTAAATAATGTTTTAATGTTCGAGTCTCAGTGACCACACAACAGGAGTGTGCTTAATAATAACAATGCTCTTGAATACTATACATAATATACATCACTTTCCCTGCTACACTCACCCACACTGCTGCGTTATCCACTTCAGCTGTGTTGCCTTGAGCCTGTATTAGGTGTTTGAGCTGTTTTCCAACAGTTTGTTCTTTATGTGGAGATATCATCTGAATTTCAGGAGCGGGACCACTTCTCCTTCACGCCCCCTCCGGCCTCAGGCTATAAAAGCCCCCCTTCACCAGTACCTGCTGTTCTCATTTTCATGCCCCACCCTTCCCGCCCATTTTCCCTCTCTTCTCCTCTTCTCCTCTCTTCCTTTCCTTCATTCACTTCTCGTTAGTACATGGGGACCTCCCGGCCCAGGAGCCATCGCCATTCCCCTTCGAGGCCTTCCCCAAACCGCAGCACCAGTTCACACTTCCTCATCCCTCATCACCCATCGTTACCGAGGATGTGGTCCCAGCTAGTGATTTATAAAACATGGTGCTGTGCTACCACTAGACCTGTCATTTCTGTATATAAGATTTAGATTGTTTATTATATTGTTGGTTTACACACCTTTATGTATATATATATACTTGTGTGTGTGTGTGTGTGTGTGTGTGTGTGTGTGTGTGTGTGTGTGTGTATACTGTGCGTTTACATATTGTTGTGTTTGACATTGTTGTGCTTGAGAGACACCATCGACCGGAACCAAATTCCCCGCTGAGAGGCCTTCAGCTCCATTGTTCTCCTGCTTTTGTTGTGCAAACACATCCTCCCCCAACTCCCAACCAGGAGAGATTCAGGAGACAGGAGAGAACCAGGAGAAGGTCTTTCCTTCCAGTCGTTGTCAGACTCAACAAAGTACCTGCAGCCTACAATACACCACGCTAGTTTTTTATGTGCAGTATTTCTCATGTGCAATATTAGTTCTTGTCAATCCTAGTCACTACATTGCATGCCTGTCCATAAACATATATACACAGAGTTGTACATATATTTAAATATCCACACCTTACATAATATACATAAAGTCTAGTTATACATATATATATCTATATATAGATATATACCAATATTTTTCAATACACGTGTCCATATTTATGTTTCCAGATTGTTTGTACAGTGCACTTTCTATACTGTACTCCTGGTATGGTCCAGTGTCCATCATCCCTGCATTTGGCACAGGTGAATTTGTGAAATGTTGCACATGTTACACCGCTGAAATGATGGGCCAACTCATCTCCCGTGCAACATATTTATTTTTACAGAAAAACTGTAAAAACAGAAAAATATGACAATCAGTTCTCTTTGGCGCGCAGGCCGTACGCTGCCTCTTCACCACTAACACTACTTCTTCTAGTGTAGCGTCAGCTACCGATGCATACAGGACCGAGCGCCCTCTGCTGGCGGAACTTATATAACAGTAAAACTGACATTGCAGTGGCCTTACTAAAAGAAAGTGTCTTTGAGTGTAAAATAAAATGGGGGGCTACTATTTTCATGTCCCTGTCTTTAACATAGTGCCACACACAGGTAAACAGGCCATTTCTAAGCTGAAAGTTGTAACACAGAGGTGTTTTCACACCTCTGGTGTTTAGCCCGTTTAAATCGAACTCTGTTTGGTTTTCCCTCTTCATCCAGTTTATTTGTTTAGGTGTGAACACAGTAATTACACTCAGGTGCGGACCAAAACAACCGCACCAAGACCCTTAGAAAGAGTTGGTCTTGGTGCGGTTCCAAATGATGGTGTGAATGTGATCCGACCACAGTCTGACCCAACTACAAGAGGTAGGTTTAAGCTAGAAAACATTCTGTAGCCACGTATGCTTTGCATTCTGGGATGAGTCAGGGTACTATAGATGTGCAAACATCTGTACGGGCTAGCAACTAGCCGTAAAATGAGTGTGAATTCTGTGTCCTCTGCACATTCTTCCTATATTTACTTCTGTTGCTCCCACCCCAGACACATGTGGCCAATAAGGGGACTGAACATTCTCACCTCGTTTATAGTGCCTCCACTTTTCTTGGAGATGATGAATTTTTCCCTGTGTGAAAATTTAAATCAACAGATCGTGGGGAAAAGATACAAATATATAACCTCATCAACTGAATCGGACCACAGTAAATAAGCTATAGGTGTAAAAATGCTCTAAGACACTTTCAGCTGACTTATCCAGTTGATAATCAGCTTAGAACGGTGAGACTGCTTAGACTGATTGATGTTAGGCTGACTGAAGCCAGACAAAACATACATCCTTTGTTTAGCTGTGTAGTACAGGTCCCAAGAAGAACAAAGTGCACAGTATATACCTATCACATACAGCAATAAAACCACTGATAGGTGAAGTAAAGATATTGTTGTTTGTTTTGTTTTTAACAAAGCTGTTTTGATGGAAAAACTTGGTTGTTCCTGATAGTGATTTGGATGGTACATGTACAACAGACCTAAACACTGTTACAGACCAAGCCACAGCTTTCTCTTACATCAATGTCTTCTCCACATTTGGACAATATGCCCAGCTACAAAAACTGCTCAAAAACAGCTCAAAAAATGCAACCATTAAACCAGGGTGTTAACTTGGTCTAACTTGGTTTAAAACCTTGGTAAACTTCCCAGATCCCCGTGCGTTTGAACAATTATGCTCTCCAGAACAAGCCTGGTTTACAGATCCCCCACCCCATTCCAACTCATCAGGACCCAAAGTGTTTAATGCCAGTATCCAGGTGCCAGACCACAGGACATCTCCAGTGGTCTGCTGTTTTAATGGATAAGAGTTTATTTGGCAGTTAATCAGGTAGCAATAATGTTGTGGCCGATCAGTGTAGACAGCAAGCAGGTAATGAAGGATTTGGTCTGAATTTCAGAAAACAGGGGATGGAAGATTCTGAAATAGAACAGTTGGTTGAGAGACAAAATAAAGAACACATATTTAAACTTTTTTTTAAAGGAGAAATGATAAGTCCATGATAGGGTTAGAAATAACTAGAGATGGACCGATCTGATATTACGTATCGGTATCTGTCCGATACTGACCTAAATTACTGGATCGGATATCGGCGAAAAATAAAAAATGTAATCCGATCCATTAAATACCAAAAAAGCATCTCACAAAACTTGCGACACGGAGTAACTCGGCTCATAACCGTAGCACGTTGCAGCAGTATGTGTCACGTGATAGAGCGGCTGTGTGTATTTGGAGCCTCGCTACCAAACCAGCATTTCATCTCCGAGGAAGTTATCCCAGAGAGAAGTAAAGCAAGTGTGTAAGTTCATCTCTGAATGTTTGTAAAGCGTTCCCATGTTAAGCTTAACAACCGATATATGGAGCGACTGCCTCTCTCTCTCCCTCTCCTGCTGCTACTTCAATCGTGAAACTGATCAATGATCAGCTGATCGGCTTTTCTGTCGCGAGTCCGTCTCTCTTGTCTGTTTTTGGCCCACTTTGCACCAGAAAGAGGAAACCAGCGGCTGAACAACAGCAGCACGTTTAAGCTTGATAAGCTGTTGTTAGAATGTATTTAATATTACTTTCTACACCAGGATCCTTTTCTACGTAGCTGACGGCTGGTAACTGTGCAGGGGCGGATCTAGCAAAGTTTAGCCAGGGGGGCCGATAGGGCATGAACAGGGAAAAGGGGGCACAAAGACATACTTTTCTTTCTTATTCTCATTTAAAATATGTAGCTTTTAATAAATAATTATCTGAATCTTACACCCAAAGTTTTAATCTGATGTTAAATGTATAGAAGTCCATTACTGTATATAGTAACTGTTAAGTCTATATACCCTAGTAAGCTATAGTACTTTTTCCTTTGGGAAGGTACCATCTGTGCAGTCTGCAATTCTGTTGAAGAAAGATGTTGAATCTATTTAATTATTCTTGAAAAATAATTTATTTCTGTGCATTTTTTTTCACACTGCATCAAATTAAAGTTGATTACATCAATTAAGCATCATGAGGTGGAGGGTGGGTGGTTCCCTATTTTTTTTTTTTTTTTTTGCTGGGAGTTTGCAACCCTATTAGTTAGGTTGCTTAATATTTCTGCTAAGTACTCTTTAAAATACCAGAATAGGGAGGATGGAGTAGGTTTAAGTTAGGTTTTAAGTTAGGTAAGGTTTATTAGATTGATCAGTGTTGCTGAACTATGAAATATTTTGGGTGCAGTGTATTTTTTACACACAGGTATAACAGAATAGCTTTAGTGTTGTTGTTTATTTAAACTTGAGTATGAATTTATACAAAATGCAGCAAGATATTTAAAAAAAACAGTTTTATTGATTAAAAAACACACAATATCGGATTCATATCGGTATCGGCAGATATCCAAATTTATGATATCGGTATCGGACATAAAAAAGTGGTATCGTGCCATCTCTAGAAATAACCACAGTTGGGCTTGTTGTAATCTTACTGTATTTTTAGCCATTTTAGAAAAGTTAATAATTATCACAATAGTACCTTGGCAAGAAGTGTTCAGGGCAAAAAAATATGTTATTGGATTCCAGCAAACCTTACATTTCATATGGTTTATTGGGCAGAAATCTGTGGAATCAACCTTGGAAACAGTTTTTTAAAAGACAGCATTTTCTGAAATACTGGTTTCAGGATGAACCATCAGCTTTTTATTGTCTGTCTCAAACTAACAGTCTCATCAACAAACCATATGATCTATTGCATGAGCACATTGTAACAGTCACAACTGTGTGGTGTCTCTTTAAGACAACCTAAGTTAAGGTTTAGTGATGTCACAAGTGTGCACCACTGCCCTCTGTAGAGTATGGGAGAAACGTGCTTGCACGTGAACGTACGGACTGAGACGGACCATAAATCTTCACCTCCCTAACTCAAGGTAACGTTATGGGTTGTAGGAACACTGCGCTTCATGTATGATAAGACAGCAGCCGGGCCTTGTAAGGTTGGTGAAGAGAGTGTGTTTATACAGGACAAGAACTGTGGAATTCCCAGTACCAGGTTTTGACTGTCCTGCTGAGTGTTTCTGCCGCCTCCTCTTAACCACTGAATACAACCCATGTTACAACATGAAGAGGAAACGTATCAGCAAGCCACATTCTGAGGAGCTTTTAAAGTGAGGAAGCAGCCGGTGTAGCCAGCTGTGTACTCAGTAAGTCAGTACAGAGTCATTCCCAAACATTTGTGCACAGATTGCAAATCGCCATAATTCTTTGTTGCTCCCAGACCAGCTGTGGATTGGCCACAAATGCATATTTGAACCTGGTCAGACTGTTCTTGAAAGTCTAACAAGAAACCACCTGCGTCACAAAGTATCTGACCACTACTATCCAGTTTCCCAAAAAACAACACACAAGAGTGTATATACAGTTTAAGTCTTTTATAACCAAAACATCTCTGAACATTTGTGAGTTTTCAAACTTTCCGTGACTTTTTTTAATGCTCAGAATTTGGTGGTTTTGTCTGTTGATCACACAAAACATAGAATTTTAATTACATAAACTTGAACTTTAACAAAAAAAGGTGGACATCTTTTGTGACATGTGCCCAAAGACAATTTAATTTTTGTTTCAAAATTGGCAACAGTTGCAAAAGGCTTTCTGTCTTTATCCTTTAGCCTGTGTTTGTGTGTACGCTCCCTCATGCCAATCTAACCCTAACCTACCCTAACACCCAATGGGTTGCTTGCAATTTGGTGGAAGATAATATGATGCAGTCAGGGAAAAAATTATTTGAACCCCAGCTGTTAGTCTATAAGTGATCATACTCAAGTCTATAATTTCAATGGTAGGTTTATTTGAACACTGAGAGACAGAACAACAACCAAAAAATCCAGAAAAATGTATTTTTAAAACAATGTATACATTTATTCGCATTTTCATGGATAAAATAAGTATTTGACTCCGTGTCAATCAGCAAGATTTCTCGCTACGTTCTGACATTGGGAGCCTTCTCGACTTGTTACCTGTATAAAAGACTACCTCCAGATCAACGCCAGTAAAACCAAGGAGCTGGTGGTAGACTTCCGCAGGCACAAACATCCTCCACTGCAACCACTGAACATCCAAGGTATGGACATCGAGGCTGTGGACAGCTACAGGTACCTTGGTGTTCATCTGAACAACAAACTGGACTGGACTCATAACTCAGACGCCCTCTACAGGAAAGGGCAGAGCAGGCTGTACCTGCTTCGGAGACTCAGGTCGTTTGGAGTGGAGGGCCCACTCCTGAAGACCTTCTATGACTCTGTGGTGGCCTCAGCCATCTTTTATGGTGTGGTCTGCTGGGGGGGCAGCATCTCTGCTGGGGACAGGAAGAGACTGAATAGGCTGATCCGAAGGGCCAGCTCTGTTCTAGGATGCCCTCTGGACCCAGTGGAGGTGGTGAGTGACAGGAGAATGGTGGCTAAGCTGTCATCCCTGTTGGACAACATCTCCCACCCCATGCATGAGACTGTGACAGCACTGAGCAGCTCCTTCAGTGGGAGACTGCGGCACCCACGGTGTGGGACGGAGAGATTTCGCAGGTCTTTCCTCCCCACTGCTGTCAGACTCTACAATAAAGACTTTTGCAGCTGATCAAACACACAAACCCACACATGTGCAATAAGACTGCTATACGTGCAATTCTTCTTCTGACGAAGTTGTGTTTTTGTATTTTCCTACTCAGTTGTATATAGTATTTGTATTTCTATTTTATTCTATTGTATATATTATTCTATTCTATTTTATTCTATTGTATATAGTATTTTATTTTATTTTATTTTATTTTATTGTATTTTATTGCATTCCAGTGTTTTCTAATTTCTGCTACATAACTTTGCACTTTTGCTGTAACAAAACAAATTTCCCACCTGTGGGACTAATAAAGGCCATCTTATCTTATCTTATCTTAGTTGTCCATCAAAGCAGTCAATCTATCCAGATTCCAAACTGTGCACCATGGCCAATTCAATTCAATTCAATTCAATTTTATTTATATAGCGCCAAATCACAACAAAAGTCGCCTCAAGGCCAGGACCAAAGAGCTTTCCAAGGATGTCAGGGACGAATCTGTGGACCTACACAAGGCTGGAATGAGCTACAAGACCATCGCCAAGCAGCTGGGGGAGAAGGTGACGACAGTTGGTGCGATTATTCGCAAATGGAAGAACCATAAAATAACTGCCAGTGTCCCTCGGTCTGGAGCTCCACGCAAGATTTCAACTCATGGAGTTTCAATAATAGTAAGAACGGTGAGGAACCAGCCCAGAACTACTCAGGAGTAACTTGTCAATGATCTCAAACCTGCTGAGACCATAGTCACCAAGACAACAGTAACACACTACACGGTGAAAGACTGAAATACTGCAGTCCCTCTGATCAAGAAAACACATGTACAGGCCCATTTGAAGTTTACCACTGAACATCTCGATGATTCAGAGGAGGACTGGGTAAAGTGTTGAGGTCAGATGAGACAAAAATTGTGCTAGAATGCTGCCTATGACTCCAAGAACACCGTCCTCACCGTCAAACATGGAGGTGGAAACATTATGCTTTGGGGGTGTTTGTCTGCCAAGGGGGACAACTGCACCGCATCAAAGGGAGGACGGATGGGGACGTGTACCATTAAATATTGGGTATTCAATGGTACATGTCCCCATCCATCCTCCCTTTGATGCGGTGCAGTTGTCCCCCCTTGGCAGACAAACACCCCCAAAGCATCCTTCCCTCAGAGCGTTGAAAATGGGTCATGGGTGGGTATTCCAGCATGACAGTGATCCAAAACACACGGCCAAGGCAACAAAGGACTGCCTCAAGAAGAAGCATATAAAGGTCTTGGAGTGGCCGAGTCAGTCTCCAGACCTGAATCCCATAGAGAATCTGTGGAGGGAGCTGAAGGTTCGAGGAGTGGGACAACATCCCCTCTGAGATGTGTGTAAAACTTGTGGCCAACTACAAGACACGTCTGACCTCTCTGATTGCCAATGACCAAATGCCAAAACACGTTCTGCAAAGGGATCAAAAACTTATTTCCTTCACGAAAATGCGAATTTCTGACTTTTTAAAAATGCATTTTTCTGGATTGTTTTGGTTGTTCTGTCTCTCACTGTTCTAATAAACCTGCTGTTAAAATTATAGACTGAACATTTCTTTGTTAGTAGGCAAACAAAATCAGCTGGGGTTCAAATAATTTTTTCCCTGACTATAAGTACATGTAGGGGTAATTTTTTTTAAAATTCTTCTAAATACTTTACTTTATATGTAAACTTTTGTATTTGCTTTTTAATCTTCTTTTTTCTTCTTTTCTTCTTCACAGGCTATTTCCTAATTTCCTTTCATTTTTAGCATAATTATGGCCTGATTATTCGAACACTTAACTAGTTTAATTAAAATTTAGAGTACAGAATCATCTGGCTGTAATTGTAAAATGAAGCCAAATGTGTGTAAAATGTATTAATTGTGTGTATTGCAGTGTGTACACTGACTAGGGGTTTTCCATAGATGAGCTGTGACTGTTGTGACAACAAAGAGCAAACTGCAGCTCTGCCGATGATAGCTGTAGTTTAGATGTTTCCTGGAGGCCTGGTGTCATCCACTTATAAACAGTCACACTGTACACATATTGAATACCTCAGACAGAAGTCACCATTTCTAAACAGTGACTCTTTCTCTTGTGTGGCTTACGATGCAATGTACAAAGTTACAAAGAAATTAGACACCGAAGAAGCATGAAGAGACGTTGCTTTTAAAAGAAACTACTTAGATTCAAATTAAAATGGCAAAGCTCAAAGCCATTGCCCAATGTATTCAAACAGGTAACTACCGTTAATGCATTCAGTCAGTGCATTAATTTCACTACTATGTTTTAATGTATTTTGGACCTTGTGGGCAAAACCAGCTGCTACAGAGAATGACAATCGAATCAGAATCTTAACCCTAAACCTAACCTTATTATTAGACATACTTCCTGAAATCCAAAGCATCATTTGAAGGTCCCCAACTCAGTTGTTTGAGTTGAGCATTCAATTATACAGTTGTTAGCGTGTGATGATAGGTAACTGATGAGAACAGCATAAATCTGAGGTCAAGTATATCAACAGTGACTGGCTTATTTTGAAAACCGTATTGTGCTTTAGGTTGGACAGCCACATTTGGAAACAAGGACGTATATCCCTTGCAATAAATCTGCCATCATAAGCACCTTATATTAATGTTACTTTCTGTAAATGTGCATTGTGATTTAAACTCAGAGTTGCTGAATATAAAATTACATTAGCACAAACTGACAGTGGTGATTAGGTGAATTGAGTAGAGTTGCAATATTTTCTCGCATACGAGCGTAGTTGGGCCTCAGTCACAAGTGCCTAGGCACTGGTCAGTGATTTACTCTCTGAGCTAATGTGTGATGCAACACACAATGTTCACCTTCGTCTTATCGCAGCAACCGAGACATTTTAAAAAGGGCATCTTTTCCATTTTGAGATTGTGTGGCACTCTTCATAGTTTCAGTACCACTAGGTGAGTAGTTTTCAGGTGTTTGCAGACTTAGCGCAGTTAGCGTCTCTCATGCAAACTAATAAATATACTGTTAAAAAAATGACGCAATTAATGTATACAGAAATATGGCTGAAACGGTTGTGTGGAAAGCTCCACGAGAGGTGGCCCAGTGATCATTTGTCTGTATACTGAAGTTAGTGACGATCCAAACACAGCTGTGCCAAATAAGAAGGGAAGTGAATTCAGAGACTAAACAGAAACTGTTTCAGTCTTTGTACGAAATAATTTATAATGATTAATAATTTAGGAGTCTTTTTTAAAACAGTGTTACAAGTTTTGGAAGGAATTGTCCTATTTAAAAAAAAAAGATCTTATAATATTGAAGTACATTGGATAACACCTGTAAAAACAGACAGGTGGCCCCCCCCTAAAGCATATCCTGCTTAATCATTCTTCTGTCATCATATTTTACAAAGTAAACATCAGGAAGCTTTCACAGGCAGGCAACCAAGGATTGAAAACATGAATTCACCATAAATCCATCAGGAAAGTGTTTACTGAGGTGACAGATCAAGGAAGCTGAGGGTCATGTTCCCTTCAACAACCGCAGGAGTCTTCCTCTGCTGGCTATTACAAGGAATACAGATTTCAGGCACCTCAGCTTCGACTTCATTTTTCAGACTCATAACCAAAGAGTATTTAAAAGAGATGGATGTAGCCTTAAAGTCCAAAGACTCTTCGGAGGTAATTTCACATTTATCTCCAAAAAGTCATTAATTTGTCTTCTTCAGTTTTTCTCAAACTGCAAACTAAACCCACCTCTGTCAGACGCCTGCTCACTGACTGTGTCGCCTTTGATAAAGCCCCGTCACTACACTAATGGAAAATTCACACAAGTACAAATGTTTACTGGTGACCAGCTCAGCATGTGTATAAATATGTGTGGCGGTGTGTTGAAAAGAGGTGAGGTTAAGAGAGACAGTTAATTACAGAATGCAAATGAAGTTGTTGGAACGGCCGTTCAGAAAGTGTCATTCTGACTCCTCGTTCGCCTGTTCAAGCAGATTTAATAAGCATCCCTCTCACGTCCTCCTGCAGGAAACCCACATCTACACCAAAGTAATCTCTCAGCTACGAGTCCTGCTGCTTGAGCCATGACAATGTAATTCATGCTAAGTGCAGTCACAGAAGCTGCGTCTCCAGCTCTCATCTACAATCAGTGTTACGGAGCACACGACTGGCCCCTGTTGATTTAGAGTGGCAGTGTGTTTACATGAGACCTACACTACAGCAAATGACTCCTTTCAGCTTTTAAAGCCCTGATTGTTTGCTGAGCAGCATCGTGTCACTCTTAACTCATATGAGTCACGTGGTGTGAATAACAAACTTGTCTGATTGCTCTGTGGCCTTCAAATGTTGTTTCTCCTTTTCAAAGCTACATTGATAAGTGTTAAAATATAAATATAATTCAGAAGGAATCACAGCTGGATAGCTAAATGTATGTTGAAAGGAGGCTATAAGTATGAGAGAACGAGTTGCTGAGGTGCAGCTCAGGAATCAGAGCAGGGCATCTAATTGGAAGGTTGGTGGTTCGATCTCTGGCTTTCTTTGGGAAGATAATGAACCACAGGTTGCTTCTGATGCATTCATCAGTGTGAATGTTTGATAGAAAGCACTTAGACAGAGGAAAAAATGCTTGGGTGAATAAGGCATGGTGTTGGGCTTGAGTAGAGAAGAAAAAAGCTGTCTATTTTACCATTTATAGCATCCCTCTCACCTACACTATGCACTTACTGCACAGAGCTCAAATATGTTTTTCAACCCTGAAAGAATTATTTCATCACAGTCTTTATTATTTCTGATTTATTTCACTCAGTCTACAGGGACTGAAGCCAGACTTGGAGCCAGACACAGCAGTTTTTCCTACATTACTGCAAACCTAACACATCAACCTTGTTACACTATGGGCTACAGTTTTTGGCACTTCTGTGTGGCTTCATTTTGCAGCTTTCTGTTGTCAACTGCAGAATGCAGTCATGGTCCTAACTGCAATGAAGATAATGCTGCGGGGCTGGGATACCTCACAAGCAATTTTACAAGGAGGTGATGTCTGCATATCAGCTTTTTTATCCAGACTCGGGCACAATGTCTTTTTCTTGTAAATTTTGTCCCCAGTAAAATGAGTAAAATGACACAACCTTGTCGCCCCTGGAACATTCGTTTTTACAGTCCTGCAGCTGGCCCTCGAGTTTCAGCATGCACAAGCTCCACAAGTCCCCTCTTAAATCTCCACACAGCTCTGGAGAGTTTACAACAAAATCAGAGATAACGCTTTAAGAGCAGGTGTTGCAGGCTTCAAGCCCCACCATCAACCACGCTCCCTGCTGCACTATCTTAATTGTACAAGACAGGCAGCCTCAAACTACAGAAGAATCAAAAGAGATCAACACGTTCAATTTAATCCATGAGACCATGCCGGCAAAGAGGAATCTCTAATTACTTATGCTAATACAGCAACGACAGAGAGGCAGAAAGGAAAGGAGCGAGGAGGATGGAAGGATAGCTGCAACTGGTGCATCGCTCAGGGTGTGCCGTAATTAAAAACAGAATTAATCTTTTGGACGTACAGGCTGAAGAAGAGGCAGACCCCACTCTCACACTGGGTCCCACAGTGAGGAGCAGAAGCCACTGAGAGGTAATTACTGTTATCTGCTGGCTGTTTTATTAACATGTGTCCTCAAAGAATGGAGGAGTTTAACTTGGCCCGTGCTTCGGCTGATGCCACGCTCGATAGACCAGCAGAGAAAGCGATTACAAAA
Organism: Oreochromis niloticus; assembly: GCF_001858045.2. Classification (NCBI taxonomy): domain Eukaryota; kingdom Metazoa; phylum Chordata; class Actinopteri; order Cichliformes; family Cichlidae; genus Oreochromis; species Oreochromis niloticus. Next base: position 2,592,033 of record NC_031976.2, on the reverse strand, counting down.
TGGAAAAATGGGCCCCATTTCTTTTCTCTTGATCCTGAAAAGAAAATAGAGAGCAGTTCTTCTACTCCCACTCTCTAAAGTTCCCTCTGGGGAGTGATTTTTCCTCTGATACATGCAGAGAGTGAGGAGGAAGAACAGAGAAGAGTTGGAGCGTGAGGACAGGAGGGGGAAGATAGGAGAGTGAAACAGACTTGGAGGAGAGAAGGAGGTGCCGAGTGGGGAGCAGAGATAGATCAAGCAAAAGATTTTGCCGCCTTAGCGGTGAGCCGAGCGAGAGCCGAAGCACACAGAAAGCACGTGTGCCAACAGCCGGTAATTACACGCCAATCATCTGCCCACAGGCCAGTGCAGGGATTAACTAAGCGGAAAAACTGCAGGAGAAATTCAATTAAAAAACAAATTAATAAGCAGATAGGATTTTTCGAGGGTTTGGAAGCAGGGGCCAGCCGAGGGGCGGGCTCAGACCTGTGCGTGCCGGTCGGTCGTTGGGAGCGTGCGTGCAGGTAGAAGGGATTTTTTCTAACCCGAGGAAACACGAAAGGAAATGCAATGATCCAATTTTGTGATAGCGTAATTCATGCATGTTTTTCATATCCACGATAACCTCAGGCGGAGAGTTTTCTTTCCACCTTCTGTGTGGAGTGTGGCACACAGGAAGGAGAAACTATCACTGCTAATGCTAAAATGGTAAACAGAGTGTTTCTCAATCAAGGAGAAACCTTAAAGATACAGTGTGTAAAACATTTCCACTAGATGTCAGTAGCCTGCAGTCAACCGAAGTTTGTTTTCTTTCCCCTCGTTCGTCTGTGGTGTCTGTTTACTCTGGAAGAGGCTGTAAAACCTTCCGATACAAGTTGGCGAGTCAGTGCTCTAGCTGCTAAGCCCCGCCTCCACTCAGGCAATTCACTGAACTGGACTTCTTGATCGTATTTGTGCTGTTGGTGTTTTTGGAACATTTTCAATGGAATTATCTCACAAATAATATGGATGTAAGTTAAAAGCTGCCCAAGAAATTCTGATGTTGTGTGTCTGTGTGTTGCACCATTCATAGAGTGCTTTGTTATTCTGATGGTCCCAGGTTTTCTGAGTTGGGGTTTCTGTTTAGGTTTTATAATATTTTAGTGTTTGAAGTTGTGATTCTTGTGAATTCTTGCATTGGTTTCATTTTGTGTTCCTGCCTTGATTGTTTTCTTTTTGTTTTCAGTTTTGTGATGTTATTACCTTTTGTTTTTCATCTTTCATTTATTATCATGTGCCTCCCCGGTGTTTCCTTGAGTGGGATTTTGTCTCTTCTCTGTATTCAGCTGGGCTTGCTTCTTATTTCCTGTTTTACTTTGATTGATTGATAGTGTCTCTTGTGTCTTGCACTGAGTTTTACTTTCTCCCTTGTGACTCTCTTACGCTCAGCTTTGCCTCATTCTCCAACCTGTCTCCATTTCCCTAATTGGCCCTCTGTGTGGATATGTGTATGTGTTTTTTCCCTCTGTCCTTTGTTTCATCCTATACTCAGTCTGTTCAGCACCATCCTGCCACCTCCTCGTGTCTCGGAGTATTTTGGCCATGTGTTTTGTGGTTTGAGGTTTTCTTTTAGACTCATGGAGATCAGTTATTAGACAGTTATAGTCCTCAGCCAACAAGGCGTTAAACATGTTCTGCTGTGAAATTAGGCATTTTAACATGGGAGTCTTTCAGTCTATGGGGGCTCAGTTTTGGAGCCACCCTTAAAATGTATTTGGTGAATTTTTGGCAATGACACTGGCAGATTTGGCATTTCTTTGGAGTCTGATTGCTGTCTTCTGAAATAAAACTTGTGCTTCACATACCAGTTGATTCTTATTGAATCAACTGGTATGTGAGAAAAAAAAACTGTGCTCTTTTTAATCTTCATGCCAATCTCTGGCTCTTGACTCTGTTCTGCAGATATATTTTTCTATATGGCAAGCCTCATCTCAGGAAGAGGTCAATAGACTGGCCCTGGAAAAGCGTTATTAACCAGGTAATTGCTGGATAATTGGATAACTGTTTGTTGGCACTTTACCAGTGTGTGTTATTGCCTGCCCACCAACATGATTAATGAGTCCATAATTCATATTCTCTGTAATTATGTCCTTTCAGCTCATTCAGCCCACATTATTACTGTTCTGTTAATGGCGGTGTCTAAGTGATGCTTATGTGGAAATTCTTGCTGAGAACAAAGGAAAACTTGTAAAAGCATGACCTGGTGAATCTCTCCTGTAGCGACGCTGAAAAAATGCATGGATATCGTCATAGTGTCTGCACTCAAGCGAAGTCAAATACAGATCCATCAAAATGTAACAGCCTCACTGGCTGATGTGACGCATGGAAAGAAAATAGGATGAATAAAGTTTTATTAGTCTTCATTTATTGTTCTGTAATAAGTCAGCATAAATCTTAACATGAGTCCAAGGGCCTGCTGTCGGAGGCTCTTGTTTATAGTCTGTACAATTTCTAATGTATGCATTTAGTGACGTGGAATTAATTGGACCTCAAAATATATAATTCTTACAAGCAGCCCACAGCTTATCTTGGAGGACACTGTAATAGGCTAAGCCCATCCATTTGTAAAGAGTGAAAAATGACTCATTTTCAGCATTTACATCTGCAGTGTAGTGGCTCAATTAGAGCTACATTTGTGTTTTCTCCTCTCTTGCTTGCTGTGCATACAAGGGATTCAACTTCTGACTTTTAATGATAGAATATTGTAGTTTTAATTTGCTAATGATGACTTTCACAAAACACCCAGCCTAACGTCACCACTGTGGACTTCAAGTAGGTTTTGTGAACAATAATAAGAGTTATAGCTCACTAGCTGACTTGTATGGCATCTCTTTCTATACTTTGGCCAATGTCTCTTTATTTAGCAAGAACAATGCATGTTAACATTAATTTTAATGGACATCAATATAAGAAAATATGACATGTACATTTTACAAAAATATACAGTAATAATATTTTACAAAAGACATACAGATATGGAAGAAAACACACATAATCAATACAAAAAGATCAGAACAAAATAAGACAAATATGGTCTCACATCTAGTTTTTCGTCATCAGCCATTGTTTGAGATGTGTCTAAGGCTAGAACATATCCAGCACTCCTTTTTGGCCATTGGTAAGCTGTTTCAAAACTGACTTCCCTTTACTGAACATGTTATGGTTTCCCTCACAGCCCTCTCTAGTGGTGGCCCTGAATCCAGCAGTCAGTCTTTCAATTAATAAATTCATGTAAAGGAAGTGGGATTCATGTAAAAACCTATAGATATATAAAAAAAACAAAGGCACAATAATTATTTTTTAATGATCAGTGTTTTTCCAAAACGCTGCAGTGACTCGTTTAACTTGGTTTGGTAATTTTCTAAGGGACACTTTTCCAAATCATGTAATGCTTAATCAAAAAGAAACCTGTCAACGCACTCTTCATACATTAGTAGCCTACATGTTCATCTCTGTCCTTAACCTAACCTCCTGCACAGCTCAAGCTCTCTATCTAGCCAATCAGTACAAGTCCTTTTGGCCTTCCTTACTGCCCAGCCTCACATACAGCTGACTATAAGCAATTTGCTTTGCTTTTCCCACATGTATTATCCATATGCCTAACCTTCCAGTACTCTTGTGTACTTTTTCATCTCCCTGACTGTCCCACTTTTCCTTTGCTGATATTTTCCTTTAAATATCTTCATGTACGTCCTTATTCCAGTCTCCTTGTCTTCTGTCGTCTGTTCAGAGGATGCATCAAACCCCTTCTTGGCAGTTTCCCCCAGTCCTTACTTCAACCGCACTTTCCCAGTTATCAGGTAACTCTTCCCTACCATGCAGAGCCCGTCTCAGCCCCTTCAGTTCAACATTCTTCCTTCCTCAACTTCCACCATTAAATCCTCGACTCTTACTTCACTTGATTCTCTCTTTGATGAACCAAGTGAATTCTGGCCCCGATCAATCCGGAATGGAAATTGTTCTTTATTTTTTTATTTGCCTCTCATGTAAGTCACATAATTACCAAATCAAAGATTATGACATCTACTCAGGAATGAAGGCATTATTTACAGCTGCCACAGAACTGTGAAAAAGTTTTGACACTATAAGTTTAACACACCTCACCGTGGGTGTGTGTTTGCACTGATATGAACTGTATTCCCCTTCCAAAGCTTAGAGGAGGCAGGCCTCACTGTGGCAATCCTGTAATAAGTGCATCTTAATATAACTCATGATTGGAGAGCTATATTCTGCTACAGTGATGAGTAAGGGAAGTAAAGAGTATGATTCACTGAGATCCACCGTCCAGCCCACCTGTCACAACTCCACCTGCTTCCACTGAGGAGATTGCACTTAAGTAGCACAACCATTTGCCTGGATTTTGTAATAGTAGCTATTTTACTAAACTTGGACTCTGGGTTCTGGGAGAGTGGAGGCTGCATGTTTTCTGAGCCCATAACACACCTTGTGTAATTCTTACTTGTAGGTAGTGACCATGCAAACCTTTCTTGTGGATTATGTTAATGTTCTGCTAAAAAATGGAATCAAAGCATTGTCACATGATCTATATTTATTATAGTGAGAATATTTTACCATTAAACAACAACATCCATATCTGCTTAGTGCAGTGACTAGAGTGTACTGTCTGGGTTAACTTTTATTTAAACCATGGTTGTGTGCATTACTGATTCCCCATTATACATTGTCTGTATATTTGTCTATTGCTCAGTTAAATCCTACATCTGCAGCATCAAGATAGAGCTTTACCATTCAAAAAGAAATGCAAAAAGCAAGATCCAGAAATGTTTCCACCTCCTCTGTGCCTGAGGTGACATTATAAACCATCCTGCATCCTGATAAATAAAAATTTCAAGTAATATTTTTGGAGATCGTGAACCCAGCATCCTCTGGGATGAAGTGGAGAGGGATCATCCTGCTTGTGAGCACACAGTTTAGAACCCTGGACATAACGGTACATGGCATGAATGTCTTTTTTGGCTTTATTGCTTATTTCAGCAAACTACACTCTGCACATCTTCTAGCACAGCGCCATAGTAAAAGAGTGGAGTGCTGGCAGTCTGAACTTGTCACTTTCTGAATATTATGAAACAAACAAAACAAAAACCTCTACTAGTCGCTGCCTTAATCAGGTTCCTAAATGCTTACCAAGAGCCGAATAAGAAGAAATAAATATCTTTATGTCAATCTGAATCTGATGCTAGCCACATGTAAGCAACATTTTTTTGGAAACAAGACAGAGAATAAAGATGTTCTGATTGGTTTCCTGTCATAAAAGGAAGGTTTGAACAGCAGGTTTGTGGGGCTTCTGTGCTCACAGCCACAGCTGTGTGAGTGAGGTGACAACATTAGGGATATCCTCTCACTTTGAATCCATCCGTTTTCTTAACTGCCTATCCAACTTAAGGTATTTATTATTTATATTTATTAAGGTATGATGGAGCCCATTCAAGAGTCACGTGGTGAGAGGTCAGCATCATCCTGGAGACGGAAATGCTCCAATTAACCAGGAGATCTTAACCTAGATCCTGGTTGCAAAGATGTGCAGGTACTAACTGCTGAATCCTTATGTAGCCACAGCTTACAGTAAAAACCACTGTCAGAAATAGAACATTTAGAGGAGTCTGAAGCCTGTGTTTGTGGCCCAAAGTGACTGCTATATACCTGACACCTTATGAGTAACAGTATGTAAATAACAAAATAAATAAAAGAGAAGACATATAACATTCACTTTAAAAAATAAACACCCAGGAGTTAAGTTTTAATAAGAACTTTATTTTCACTTTTAAAACGAATCAAAAAACGATGCACAGCATACAGCATGATGTAGGACACCTGGCTGATCCATCAAGGTTGAAAATAAATGAGATGCTAGATGCTAGCACAGAAGACAGGCAAACACCTCTGCCACATTTGACAGTGCCGGTCGATGCAACCCAACACAGACGAGCCAAAAATGAGACAGCTAACTGTGGCACGAGCCAACCAGACCACTCAAATCTGTTTGAGGGCCCCTCAGCAGCAACGCCTCCTCGTTGCTCTCTAAGGACTCAACTGTCTGTGCAAATGAACAGTGCTGTGAGCGCCTGTCCTCCCGCCAAACTACTCTCGGGAAACCCTGAGTAACAGAGACAAAGGGGCTCCTCTGAGGACAGAGCAAACTCTTCATTAGCTCGTATTTGCATGGATAACTCTTTTCATGGGCCATCTTCCGATGTGCTCTTACCATCCCTGATGAGACTGCGAGGTAAGTAATTTTTCACTTTTACTCTGAAACACAGTGGAACTAATGAAAAAGATAAATGCAGGGGAAGAAAACATTGTTTAAGGCTTTAATTTAAACTAATTGCGGCACAGAGATGTTGTTTATTCCCTAAATTCCAAATGCAGATTGAACTTGTGCTGTTTTGGTGCCGTCTACAAAAGGAAGGTCATTTGCTTCCAAGCAGCTTTTACTCGGTGAAAAGGAGCCAAAACAAATCTGCACAAACCTTTAACATCCTCTAAAATGAAAATGCTTTTTAGTTGTGCTTAGTTAACACCTACTAATTGACTGGCCAGCTAGGAGGTGTTAAAGGATTGAAGTTCAGGTAACAGCACCCCGAAGAGCCCAAGATTTTTCACCTGAATGGAAAAGCTTTCATCAAAATCCTGTAAGGCTAAATGTACTCGTTTTGTTTCTGAAAGTTTGCTGTTTAGCTTGATGCTAAAACGAAAACACTAACCCTGAATTAAGTTGCTTCTGATCTAACGCAGCGATTCCAAAATGAGGGCTGGGGCCACCTGGTGGGCTGCAAAGGTAGCAGTACTAATTTATGGCCAACAGCCTGTGCAGTTTATGTTTGCTTTTTACTTAAATCTTTAACTAAACCCATCACCTTCTCTTGTTTTTAGATTAGACTGAAGATTTAAGGTTGGGTGGGCCCCACGTGACTCTCACTTTTCTAACAGCAGCACTCTTGACTTTGGGAATGACTGATCAGGCCTCTATATAACCACAGGTTATATAAAAGATGGGCATAGCTTCTAGTTCTGAAAGGTAAAGCCGGTCCATTCTTTCTAATACCCAGAAGGGGGTGGTTTCAAAAATATGGTCTATGGCAGGGGTGGGCCACTCCAGGCCTCGAAGGCCAGTGTCCTGCAGGTTTTAGATCTCACCCCGGGTCAACACACCTGAATCACATGATTAGTTTGTTACCAGGCCTCTGGAGAACTTCAGGACATGTTGAGGAGGTCATATAGCTGAATCAGCTGTGTCAAGGACACATCTAAAACCTGCAGGACACCGACCCTCGAGGCCTGGAGTTGCCCACCCCTGGTCTATGGAGAAAAGCAGTCTCAGTCACTAGTATCAATAGAAATGTAGCTGTCCAGGTTAGAGTAAGAAGATTTACATAACAGTGTGTTCTTAAGGCTAAACTACATTATGAGTGTGTCCCTCGTTCAGTATGTCAGGTTTGAAAACACCAAGGCGACAGTCAGTAACTTGATTTCCCTAAATGGCTGATCTCATGGTGGCTAGTTGGGGTATTTTGAAAGACACATTTTAAAGACATTCAAAACTTAAACTAGTGGTTAATTTGGGACATTTATGGAGAGCCTCATTTTAGAAAAAGAGACAAAGAAACCAATTTCCACGGATTCATCACTTTGATATTTTATGTTTTTTATTGTCATGAAATCACAGTATTCTTCCTGTGGGTTCAGGTATAATAACTGGCTTCCACACTGCATATGTCTCTTTTTTAACTGCAGCCAACTTGTTTGGTTCAAATAGTAGTTTTGCCTTGTAGAGAATCACTTCCATTGTTCAGAAGCTGAAACCTTTGGCCTTGGGGTGAAACAAAGTGAACAAAATGTATTCTTGGTAAGTGCTTCCCAGCTTCAAACACAACTCGAAGTTCAGCGCACACCTCTGCTTTCACTCCAGCTTATACAAAGAAATGTCATAGACGGCTGCCCTGGACACTGGTTATTTCTGTAGGAGTAGTGCTTATTTCAGCTTTAGTTCCTATAGCAACTTATTAGTATGTAGCCATGCCAGCAAAGCAGATGGCTGTGTAAATCACAGAGCTTTTCTAGCTTGTGTTATGTATATGTATGAAAAGATCTGTTTGCTGAATTATAACTATATGGTCTCATATATACCTGCACAGCCTAACAGGATGTTATTGTGTAGCACCGCATTAATGCGTGTTTTCCTTCTGAAGTCTTGGTGAGTAAATATGTTGTGTGTTGTGGTTTTCGTTGGTCAGCCCACCACCTTATATTCTTGTATATTACAGTGTGTCTTCTGTACTTGGATCTGTTAAAAGGGAGGTTTTCCTTCCCGCTATCGCCAAGTGCTTGAACTAAATTGAATACAAATATTTATGGTCTCCAGAAGATGACTTCTAATTCTGTTGCATTTTCTAAAACGTATTTTCTCAACAAGTAGTGTTTTCAGGTTTGTTATTATGTGTTTTTTTTTGGGGGGGGGGGTTCCCCAATTTCGTGCTTTCTGAAATGATGTCGATTTTTGCATCTCTGGTCCACAATACAAATATCACTACGCTTGACTCAGTTGGCACAGAGTTTTATTACATACTTACAAAAACAACATATTGGACCATTTGTGTTTGCACGCATCAGTACTAGAACTGTTGGCCTGTGAGTTTGTCCATAATTGTAAACTTACTGGAGTGAAGATTGTGAGTTTAAAAGTGAAATTAACAATGTTACTTTTTGCCTCCATCACACAGCTTTGCAGCCGAGATGAAACCTGAAGTGAAGAAGCAGCAAGTGAGGAAAACTTGGAGTGTGTACTTGCTCGCTTTTGCTCTAACCTTCAACGCATATATAAATGTGCAAACTCATACGCTCACCCACACACTCACGCAGACACAAACACAGGTACACACACCCAAAATGAACACACACACACACACAGTCTTACCCAACTCCACTCTGCTCATGTGTGAAATGAGCAAGGGTCTTATCTCTTGGAAACACACCACTGAGCCAGAGGAGAAGGAGAGAGAGGGAGACACACTGCGGGAGAGAGGGAGGAGAGAAAGAAAGAAGGAGGTGGGGGGTGAGAACAAGAGGGAGAGAGAGAGAAAGAAAGGGGGAGAGAGGTGTCACATGGTGTGCATGCTGATGACTGTGGACTTGGGAATGTTCTGCAGACTCCGGAGGTCTGAGGATGAGCCAATCAACCTTCTGTCCCCCTATTACACCCCTTTACTGACCTCAGCAAGCTGGCACCACACCCTCCACACCCTCCACACATGCACACTCTCCTCTAATTATCATATAAAATGAGTCCAAGCTGAAGTATTACTATTAAGAGAAGAGCACCCTATTGAAAGAGCCGTCAGTTACTGTGCTCTCCAAAATTAGGCTGAAGAAAGCTTTTCTTCAAAGAAACATTGGTTTCTGAAATATTATTAATAGTATTTAAATGCAAACGTGTGGTTCAGAGAGATTGAGGTATCTCAGAAGGTCAGGTGAGAGTCAGTTTGTCCCTATAGGTACAATTACCCTATATGTACTGCATAAGACTAATTACTTGACTCCAGTGCAACTATGTGTACCTTTCTGAGGCCAGATAATCTAAATGTGTCAAATGTGTCATTAATGCATATTTCAAAACAGGTAAAAGTGCAGCGTGAGGAGATGGTCAGAGTCAGAGCTTCTCAGTTCAGACCTGCCTTCATTCTCCTTATGTCTGATGGGGGTAGAGACAGGCGAGGGGCACATTTTCAAGTGTATGTATGAATGAAACGCTTTTTTTTTTTTTGCCAGAGATCTTAAACTAGTCACCATAATCCAACAGGGAGGTTGGGGAGCTGGGCGGGGGCTTTGTATGAAAATGACTAATTTTAAAATACATAAGCAAGACCTCACTTAACGGTTGTTGGTTATTATTCACATTCTGTCATAATGTTATTTTAGTGGGCTCTTTTTATTTTAGGGTTTGCTTAGATGCCGTCACTCCCTGACTGCAGTGTGGTCACAAGAGGAAAACTGCATAAGCAGGATTTCTTTAAGAATCCATCAAGCAGTTGGATATACAGGACATAATTTAAAAGTGTCATTAGTCTGAATCGCTACAGCAAAAAACATATTTGGAGTAGTATCAAGTAAGACCAGTTTCTCATGTTCTATCGCTCAACCATTAGGCTGTTATTAACCATTAGCTAATGATTATATATGCTTTCTTTGCCTCTAAATATACCTGTTGCTGCTCTTTCTCTTAAATCTCTGTTTCATACCAGCCAGTGTCTTGTTCTGTAGTGTGTGCATACTCTGTGTATGTCATCTGCTCACTGTTGACTGTGCTGGTGTCAATGACACGCTTAAGACTGAGCCCTGACAGGTGCAGAGTGGTCTCTGCTGTTGGCTTTGACAGTAAATTATAGTGTTCATGGTTGCTTTACATCATTAAAGTTTTGTGTGTGTGTGTGTGTGTGTGTGTGTGTGTGTGTAGGTGTGTGTGTGTGTGTGTTTAAATGCACTCTCTTACTAGACAGTGCTTAATGTGCCTAATGTGTGTGTGTGTACATAGATAGATCCGCTTATCCAGCTACCACAGGGTGAGAGGCAGGGTTAACCCTGGATAGGTCGCCAGTTTGTCACAGGGCTAACACATACAGACAGATAACCATTCACACACACCTATGTATATATATATATATATATATATATATATATATATAAAAATAAAAAAAACTTCCCTCTCGGCCCTGCAGGCGGTCTGTCCTTCAAGCTCGGGTCCTCTACCAGAGGCCTGGGAGCTTGAGGGTCCTGCGCAGTATCTTAGCTGTTCCCAGGACTGCGCTCTTCTGGACAGAGATCTCCGATGTTGTTCCCGGGATCTGCTGGAGCCACTCGCCTAGCTTGGGAGTCACCGCACCTAGTGCTCCGATTACCACGGGGACCACCGTTACCTTCACCCTCCACATGTTCTCCAGCTCTTCTTTAAGCCCTTGGTATTTCTCCAGCTTCTCGTGTTCCTTCTTCCTGATATTGCTGTCATTCAGTATCGCTACATCTATCACTGCGTCCGTCTTCTTCAGCTTGTCCACCACTATGTCCGGTTGGTTAACCATCACCATTTTGTCCAGGCCATACTCAGCACAGGTGTTTCTGTATCCTATCCCGGCCACTTGGTTATGGCGTTCCATGTATGCCCTGCCTGCTAGCATCTTGCACCCTGCTGTTATGTGCTGGATTGTCTCAGGGGCATCTTTACACAGCCTGCACCTGGGGTCTTGCCTGGTGTGATAGACCCCAGCCTCTATGGATCTTGTACTCAGAGCTTGTTCCTGTGGTGCCATGATTAGTGCCTCTGTACAGCATATATGTCATTAATAATATTCTTGACCACTGCACTCTCCACCCTAACCATAACCTCCTGTGTCAAATATGTTTCCATGGTAATATATGTATAAGAGTTCAAAAGGTACAATAAGGCACTTTACTTTGCAAGAGTGTGGGACGCAGAGCTCTGGATCAAAGTATCACGGGGCATCATTTGGAGCCCTCCTGCATAGTCACAGTTTGGGAAAGAAGCGGCTGTCTTTCAGAGACAGTGATGGATTGCAGGCTGGATCATTATCTTGTGCACGACAGTCGTGTTGTCGACAACAGATTGGATGCACAGATTTGTGTGCCAGCCTTTTCTCCTTCTGTCTCTCCCTGCCTCACTTCATATGCCATGTGTTACTCATGTGCCCCCACCTGAAATGAGAGCTCTGGATCCAGAATAATCCCTTCTGGGGTTTTTTGTTTGTTTTGGGGGGGTTGTTTTGTTTTTTTTAACCACACGGACATACCCAAGCAAGTTACTTTCACACCTGAAAATGGCATTTGCCTGTACGTCTCCTGCTGTTCCTGAGAGCTGCAGACTTTAACCACATCCAAAGAAATGACTTAAAATCAGTTAGAGAGAGACTTTTAAAAGACAGCAGGCACCCTACTGAGGAATTTAATAAGCAGAATTAATTCAACTAAGAAATGGAATAGAGAGAATATAATGCAGCGTTAAAGAATCCAGAAGAGTCACTGATATGAAAATGGGCACTGTAAGACGTTAACTTTGAACACAGGAAGTGTGGAAGTCTAACTATAAATAATCTTTGTATGAACACTCCTTTCTTTGCTCGATACTTCATAGATTACATTTTCACTAATTGCAAGAAACTGGTAAAGATGAGGTCATTTATAGAACAGCTACAGTATTTAAAGATCATTTATAGCTCAATTCAGAGCTATTACTACCACAGTGATTTAGGTGTGTTCAGAAAATGACATCAGTTAAAGACGCGTTTCATCTGCAGAATGTTAAATGCTGGCTTTGTGTTGCATTCAACAGATACAGCGCTCCACAGGTGGATCGAGGTGAGGCCTCTAAAGAAAGAAAAGGATCACTCTGATGTGAACGGGGTGAAATTATAGTCAATGCGCCAGTCTACAGCAGTCCATAATAATGGATGTTTCAATTGATCCTCACACTTTCCCTTCTCCCTCTGAGTCATTGTCTGCCTCTACATGATTACTACATGATTACTAAAGGTTGCAAGTCTTCTGCAGGCTTCTAATGCCACCTTCTGGTCAATGAGAGGAACTGCTTTAAATTCAACTTTTATTTAGCCAGAGAAAATCTGATCACTGAGATAAAGAAAAAGAAAAAAAGAAATGTTAAAAGTGTCCTGATCATAGGCGGTAACAAGCCCATAAAAGTAAAATGATACATACATAAACACATATCCAATAATTCACATCACAGTGAAAATGACTGCACAGACTACCATGAGATGAAAATCACATTTTGAAAACTACCTGTGAAGGCATCCACCTGTTGACCAGCAAATCATTTAGCAATACCTGGGTGGTGCCAAACAGATTAGGGTTAGCCCTTGTTGCATTTTAAACACATGTTAAAGAAGAATAAACCCAAATGGATATGTCTGTATGCAAGGAAGACAGTACACACTGATAATGACAGCCTGCTTAATAAGCTGTTGGTCTGTTACATGCAACCAAAAGAGGTCAGATCCACTGAAGAAATAATATCTACGTGTGATGTGAGAGGCAGCATGGTTAGGGCTAACCCTTCAGGACGGTGTGGCTGTAGCTCACGTGGAAGAGCAGGTCACCTAGTAGGCAGAAGGTTGGTAGTTCAATTCCGCTTTGCTCAGTCTGCATGTCAAGTATCCTTGGGCAAGATGCTAACCCCATGTTGCTCTCTGATGAAGCGCTATATAAGAACCAGTCCAATACCAAGAAGAAAGACCTTTTGGACAGTTACTTGTCCTGCTGAATCTGATACTTTAAACAAAACTTGTCTTTATTGTTCATGTTTGTGCCTTGTGTTACAAAATCTGTATTATTATCCAAATAGTATTACATTAATTTTCATTATACATTATAAGGCTATTCAAAGATATTTGGCCAAACACAAATCTAGACAAAGATGTAATATACCTGAGATCTTGAAGACAAACTGTCTTTGTATTAATAGTCTCAATTACATATTTACAATAAGCTGTGTATTTTTTTTTATTTATATAAACTAGCCAGTTTATATAAATGATATGAGTTAAAATTAAAATTAAAACTAGAATGGGTTGCCCAGCTTTTTTAACATATGAATTTTTTCTTGTTATTGATTCTAATGAGTTTATGTATTCATCTGTCCATGCAAAGATGGACTCCATCCAGGGTGTTGAGCAGCAGTCTTAGTAGAGCTGGTCAGACCTCTCGCTCATGCAGCCTTTTCCATTCTGGGGGGGGGTGATACCAAGATCTCATAAAATAAGTCTACTCCGAGTCACCACCTGGCTGGACGTGTCTGAAACAAGTCAGCTAAGAGGCACATGTGTCAGGGATCACTAGTCAGACACGACTCTAACAGGAAACAACAGATAGTTTTTTCTCTCAGAAGCAAAGAGCAAAAACGCTGTGGTAAAGGATCCAGGTTTCACTAACTGTTTGCAATGCAACAATCCAGCGCCGGGTGCCAGGTGGTCACTACTTAAAGTAGTGGCAGACTTTCAATTGGCTCTCTCTCTCTCTCTCTCTGTCTCTCTCTCTCTCTCTCTCTCACACACACACACACACACACACACACACACACACACACACACACTATAGGAAGATTGATGTATTGGTGTATTTTCTAATTTTTTGTGTCCCAGCTGATACATGTTTGTTTTGCTTTTTGTGTTTAACAGGTGCATATAATGTCATATCTGAAATAACACAAATAAAAATGAATAAATAAACATAAAAGATTCACCTGAACACGAGGAGCCTATAGAGATTCTATATAGCTGTTCTTGCAAAAGCAAAATGTGTTTGGCACCACCATGCACAGATCCCAATTCTGATTGCAAAAGCTGCCAAACAGGACAAGATATTTAAAAAAAGACCAGACATAAATACATATCATAGAGGAGAGATGGCATTAGGAGAGAGACAGAGAGGATGTGACAGTACTTCCTCCTACCACTCACAAAAGATTCGAAGGAACTCTTTTACTATCCTCTCGTGTAGAAATAAGAAGAGCCAGCCAAGGGGATACATACAGGGGATATCCAGCCCAGCCTGCCACCTCTCACCAACATACTCTATACTCTGAATCTATTGAAAGCCTTGTTAACTGATCTTTCTACCAATAAAGTAGAAAAGGAGGCCCAGTGACATTTTAGAACCTTTTGTGTTCACCTTTCCTATAACTTATCTACACAGAGAAAATACTTTGGTAATGTTATTTAAACTAAATACAGCCTCTATCTTCCCAACACTGCATGACCTTTAATAGAAAAAACAAAAGATTACAATTTTAAAAAATGCATATATTTTTATATTTTGGTGTTACATTGCAATAACTGCCTCTGCGAAACAAAACCCAATATACCCGAAGGGCTGCTTCACTGATGTGATATAGGAGCTGTTAAACATGTTGCTGAAAGATTTTCAGCTGAACTTCCTAACTCATTCTTTCCATTTGTGGTGTTTGGAGTGAACAGATAACATCAGGTTTAATCTGCTGGTTGCACCGCAGGCACATTTCTTCAAACACACAGACTCCACTGATATTGAGGCAACACCAATAATAAAATTAATAAAACTTGGACTGACTATCAACACTGTAAAAAAAAATCCTAATATAAAAGTATCTTACTGTGTATTTTACAGTTTTGTTCTGTTCTTCTAGAATATCCTTAAATTGACATAAATAGACTGTGATTTCACATTTCAAATGTAAATTAACGTAAAATCACTGTAATGTAATAAAACATAATTTTCTTGTTTTTTAAATGTATCTGTCCGTACATATGCATATTTAGATTGTTAAAATACATTCACAAATGTATCATGATGTCACAAATATCTGTCCGTTATTTGAAAGATTGAACTGTTAAATTCAAATGTAATGCTATGGAAAAATATATAAAATGATTCTCATAAACTTTTTTTCACATCAAATAATTATTATTATCATTGCTATTTAGGGCGATCGTGGCTCAAGAGTTGGCAGTTCACCTTGTAATCAGAAGGTAGCCGGTTCGAGCCCCGGCTCGGACACTCTCGGTTGTTGTGTCCTTGGTCAAGACTCTTCACCTACTGGTGATGGCCAGAGGGGCCGATGGTGCGATATGGCAGCCTCGCCTCTGTCAGTCTGTCCCAGGGCATGCAATCCATTATTATTTAAACCAGCTGTTAACTGTATATTTCTGTACATGTAAGTATTATTATTCATATTGCCACATTCATTGACCTTGTTTATAGGTAATTTTATTGTTTAATCACATTAACATGTTCCTAATTTAATGTTTAAAAGCACTTGAAAAAGGCAAAATCCCATGTAAAATTAGGGCAACAAACTGTATTGTCATTACTGAAAATAACTGTATTTTTATGAGGAAGTTATTTTCTGTTATTTTATGGTATTATTTTGGCGCCCCAGCTGCCGGAATATTACTGTTTTTTAGGATTTTTTTTTTAACAGTGAAGCTTCAGTACTGTTTATGCACTAAAGGAAATATGTGTACAACGCCAAACAGAGAAAATTGCCCAGGGCTGACCCAGAATGTTTGGTCATATTCTTAGACTTATTTCCCAATTTTTGATCACATATTTTCAGATTGAAAACAATGTTAGATTGGATATTAAGTCAGTGGTACAGGTCTGACCAAAAAGTTCCATGACCACACATGAAAAGCTTGTCTGGTTACCGCTAATCCCTACAACATTGTCACCCTATGCAGTGATAGGCTGAGTGCACCAACATAAAATCCTGTCACTATAATAAATAATACATAAATATTCCACTATAGTGGTTTCTAAGACTAAGAAAACAGTCTGCTTTGATGACAACCTTTTCTGTGTACCATCATCTAAAGCATGTCGCCCACATCTGCAACTATCCATACATGCAACGTGCAACTCTGTTTCATTACTCGTGAGCAGATTTTTGGAGACTGAGTTAAGAGTCAATAAATATTTTAGATTTTTTAAAAACCTCTTTGATTGGCTCACAGGTTCTAACTTGTGTATGATGTGGTGAGTGATGGTCATGTTATGGCTGATATTTTTACTAACGAGTGCTGCTACTTTCTATCGGCCTGTTACAGCAGCTGCACCAGATCTTCCAATGCCAATAAACTGTGCACATAACTTCCTCAGAGATGTTGTTTAAAAGTGTATGATGTCACCGATATCAGCCACGGTGTACAGCTGCAATGTAACACGTTAAAAGAAGAAACTGCATATTTGCACCTTTGTAGGAAGTTCTGATGTCAACAACCAGGATAGTGACTGACACAAATTTGGAATATTTATAATATTTTTGATGCTCTGAATCTGATTAATTTCTCTTTTATTTAGTTAATGGTAGTATTCACTCTGGAACAGCGGTGCTTAATGGCTTAATTGAAAGTTGAAATAGAAAGGATCCAGATGGCTAGCAGCATCTGGATGTCATCTCTACTATCACTGGAGTACTGAAAGTAAGAGTCAATTACTAATTTGATTGTCATTTACACTGACGCAGCATTACAACACACACCGATCAGGCACAACATCGTGACCACTGAGAGATGAAGTGAATAACACTGATTATCTCTTTATCGTGGCACCTGTTGGGGGGGGTATATTAGGGAGCAAGTGAATGTTTTGTCCTCAAAGCTGATGTTAGAAGCAGGTGAAAGAGGGATTCAGAAGATTTGAATGAGTTTGACAAATTGTGAGTAACAGCATCACGAGCCAAGTCTCAATAATGTATATGGGGAGTGAACACTGACCTGTATGTATCCAACAGATGAGCTACTGTAGCTCAAACTGCTGAAAAATGTAATGTTGGTTCAGATAGAAAGGTGTCAGGATAGACGGTGCATTGCAGTTTGATGTAAATGGGGCTGCAGAGCCACAGACATGCTGACCCCTGGCAACTAATGAAAATGCCAACAATGGACATGAGCAACTGGACCACAGAGCAAAGAAAGATGATGGCAGATAATGGAAGATGAATTATGTTTTCTTTTGTATTACATGAATGAGAGCTGCGCATTGCTTCCTTTACCCTGGGAAACACCAAGCACCTGGATGCACTATGGGACGAAGGCAAGGTGGTGGAGACAGTGTGATGCGTTTTTTATCCCAGAGGCAGACACGTGTACACAAGATGGAGTAAAACCCCAAAACAGACTATGCATTCATTTTGCTAACAGTGTTTGCCAACATTTGCTGAGAACTTGGCACGCCACTTAAATTCAGTCACTTCTGGCTCAAAAACCCTGTTAGCAACCAAAATGCTGAAATTTTCATTCCAATTTTTAATTTTATTTAAACATTTTTCATGATAAAAATGTATATGGATTTGTGCTGTCAGTGTTAATCTCATTAAAATGACGTTAACGCCATACCCGCATTAACGCGGCAAATCTCTGTTAGCGAGTTAGGGCGGATCGCCCTGTGTGTGGGGCTGCACGGTATCAACGCGTTAGCTAACGAGCTAGCTAATTTATTTTTAGTTTTCAACTAGTCAAAAAATATATCAGTTCCATTACCATTTAGAAACACTTGGGTCTATTTTATCTAGTGATAGTTTTGTTTTTGTGGTTCAGTGTGTGATGCTTGATTACTCCTAAATGAAAGTTGAATGAAAATAGAATTTTCTTAATTTTTTAGACAAAAATGTTTTATTTTACATTATTTTAAAATACAGCTATGTCCCGCTCTAAAATTGTCTCTAGTTGTCTTTTTATTAGTGTGTGCTCACATACAAAATTTTATAGGATTCCTCGAAGGTTTTTCATTTTTAACTACCTAATACTGAGAGATTTTGTGATGTATGTGTCTGAAAATAATAGATCCTGATTTAATTTTATGTGAAAATTTCAGGATTTTAACTTGAATCGTTTTAACTTGAATCATTAAACACGCTATCCGTGTTTACACGCTAGCTTGATGGCCTCAGATTTAAATGTATGAAATACAGGTCTGAAAGTGGGTATACGGGCTTTTTTAAAAACATATAGAAACGTCTGTGATATACAAAGCTGAAATTTCACAGCAATCATTACATATGACCAAACTTTGGATCTTTAGTCAAACTGGAGATGATCGGGCAGAAGCATTTCTGTAAAATCTGGTGATTTCAGACAGAATGACCCATCTGTGGCTATTCTCATACTGGCCCTACTGTAACTACAATAGACTTCCTGTTATCAAGCACACCTTTATCTTTTTAAGTAAAACCATAATCCCCAGTCATAAATTGCAGCTTTTATAAATGACTAACATTTGTGACATTGTCATTTCAGAGAGACAGCTTTTTATTGTACTTATTCTGTTCCACTCACTCGTCATTCAGACCCTTAGCCCTTATTATTAGCCACCAGTAAACTCTGAGATAAGCAAAGAGAGAATAAAAAGACCCAAGCAGATGACAGTAAAGTTTAATTAGGGCCATTAAAACATGGCTCAGCTCTAGCTTTCACATCAACTCTACTGACATTTTCTCAGCCAGTAGAGCTGTTGAATGATGCTGTCGTAGTGCTTATTTAGGAAAAGAAAAGTTTGTTCAGCTGTCAGTGATGGTTTTTCAGGGAATATATGTTTAAAGTGAAGCTGATATCCACAGTTGTGTGTTGCTGTGTGTTTCAGTGAGCCTCATTATTTTTGCAGTACAGCTTCACCATTTATAGTTTTTAAAAACTGATTAAATAACAAAGTTTAATAAGAAAGATGTAGCTTGTAGGTTTGAAATCCTCCCTTTCTTTCATCACAGATATTGTGTGCCAGATGTTCTGTTCCCCACAGAGGAAGACACATCAGAAACATCTGGAAGACTGAATCACATGGATCAAGCGTGACTCACAATCATCACCAGAAGCTCCCGGCAAGCCTAGCACTTCATGAGCAGTGTGATAACAACCTTTGCTCTGTGTGATGTTAGAAGTACTGCTCATCATCCTCAGATGAGGCTGTGGACTTTTAGATAATGACATTATATTCATTCCTTTAGTATATGTTAAAAATACATATTATCCTCTCTGGTTATTCTGGTACTAATGACTAATCTGGTACTAGGATGGCCTCTTCACTCCTCTTTCAAACCATCTGTCTTCTTTGTCTTAAAGAGAGACCTTTAACCTTTTGATGCAGATGTACAGCTGAGTCTTGTCCTGTTGAGGTGGCTCTTCTATGTTGTGTTATGTGTTTATGTGGCTGTTTGGTTTCTCCAATGTAGAGGCTGAGCACTTCACATTGCACTGCACAATATATACAACGTTGTTTAGTTTTTGCTGGGAGTTTTGTCCTTGGGATGAACCAGTTTTTGCCCGAGTGTGTGGCTGGGTCTGAACTACACTGGGATGTCGTACTATGATAAGACTCTGATAAACCTGCTACATAAGGGATGACAGTGTTGTGCCGTTTGCAGTGTTGGGACTAACGCGTTATTAAGTAACGCGTTACAGTAACTACGTTATTATTGTGGTAACGAGCACGGTAACTAGTTATTATGCCAAAACCAGGAACGCGTTACTCGTTACTGGGATTTAGATAGGCTCGTTACTCGTTACTTCGTGTGGTGGATATCGCGGCGCTTCCACAGATTCAGTAACATTAGCAAGTGGTGGAGGCCAGCAGGTGGATGAAGGAAAAGGGAGGCAAGAGGAGAGACCCGAAGCGGCCGCCGGTCCGAGTGTCAGGTGAACTGAACTTCAGGTAAGAAGTTATGACCTGCAGTCTATCAGTCAGATATAAACCAAGTTTAGGTGGAGTTTATTTTCGTTATGCTGACATTTTCGTACTGCGTGCTAGCTAGCATGACGGAGTTTCTATACAGCTGGGTGGGTGCTATGTTACTGATGTTGAACTTTATTTTGTTCATACGGTTAATTATTAGAGTTGCCAACCGTCCCCTAAAAAACAGAATCGTCTGGTATTCAGAGAAAATACTACGCGTTTCGTACTGAGGTGAAAAGGAACACAGTTTGTCCCGGACTTCAGCTACAATGAAAAAGACACAAAGCTGAAGCTGCACAGCTGCCTCTTCTTCTCTCATTCTCTCCCCCTCCCTCTCCTGTTTCTACTTCAATCACGAAACTGATCAATGATCAGCTGATCGGCTTTTCTCTCTTGTTTATTTATCGCCCACTTTGCGCCAGAAAGAGGAAACCAGCGGATGTCGCGCTAAACAACAGCAGCACGTTTAAGCTTGATCAGCTGTTGTTAGAATTTATTTAATATTAATTTCTAGTATCAGCTGATGTTTGCTGGAGCCACAGCTGTAAAGCTGCTGGTCATGATATCGGTTTGGTTATCTGGTGAGAGGGAAACATGCAGATGAAACCAGGAGATGTCCTTACTGAATCATCAGAGCTGAACAGGTGATGGAGAAACAGGTTTACCTTTTAGGTGACATGAATGAGTTGAAGGGAAGTTATGAGCTGTTTCTGAGAGACAAATAACACCAGGATCCTTTTCTACGTAGCTGACAGCTGGTAACTCTGCAGGGGCGGGTCTAGCAAAGTGTTGCCAGGGGGGCAGGTAGGGCATTAACAGGGAAAGGGGGGCACAAGGAAATACTTTTCTTTATTATTCTCATTTAAAATGTCTCGCTTTTAAAAAAAAATAATTATCTGAGTCTTACAACAAACAATTGATAGATTGATACATATATACCATCAGAACAGTGTACATCACTGTCACAACAGTGTTTGTTTTCATTCAAAGGCTTTATGATTTTTCCTATAATGGCGGGCCGGTCTCTAGTCAAAATGCCCGGGACGATTGTTTTGTCCCAGTCCAGCTCTGTATGCAGCTCATCTGCAGTCTGGTGTTACCTACATCTTCCTATTCAGAAGGCAGAATTTCCAAGTTCTGAGTACAATCAAAAGCACCACGACTGCAGTTTTTTTGTTGGATGTAAAAAGCAGGCTAGAATCATGGCGGTGGTCAACGACGGTCCAGGCATGGGATTTCTCTCGTGGAAATGTGCACATTATTTTTTCCTTTCTATTGGTAGGTGGCACAGTGCACTTGTGGCAAGTAAGCAAGCTAGAAGACTGGCAATCTTGCTGGGTATCCAGTTACGGAAGCAACACATTAACAAGAGAATTCTGAGTAAAACCAAAGTTACTTTCCCTAGTAACTAGTTACTCTGAAAGTAACGAGTAACTTGAAGTAACTGAGTTACTTTTTTAGAGAAGTAACTAGTAATGTAACTAAGTTACTAATTTAAAGTAACTTACCCAACACTGGCCGTTTGTCATTCTGTTTCTCCCTAGTTGGTGTCTGACCTTGTTTACTGTGCATCTTTACTGATATGATGAAGGCCCGACCACATGTTTTAAGAGCTTTCTTTACATATGTGTGTTCCTTTTCTTTCCCTTCTGCTTTAGAGCGAGCATGGAGGTCATACAGACGAAGACACTAGATGTTCAGTAGATGCTGAAAAAAAGATGTCACCCAGTGTTACAAAGCAACTCTTTCAATGGACCCAAACTGGACCTGCAAAAATGATACATAAAAGACATCATGCCTAAATGACTTTGCGCAGTGGGAGTAGCACAAACCAAAAGATTTATCTTAAAAATGTATCTTTCCGCTGCTACTGTGTCCACACTTATTGCTCTACAGCCATCACTTTACCCTAAAACGTAGCCATCGTTCTCCACTCTCCAATGATGTGTCTCTCAAAGCTAAGCAATGTAAACTTTTAACATTTTAACATTAACATTGTGGATCCAAGTAAAGGGAGTATCATCTAACTGACCCATAGAGTTTGTCTTAACAGCAGGAAAGACTACAAATTTAAACTTGTATTTCAGCTCATTTGGCTCATTTCAGCACAATCAGCTTTTTCCAAACCATTCAGCTTTCAGCATTCATTAATCCTGCATTTTCCTCAGGAAAAGCATTCTCTAGATTTATATACCAGTCTCAGTTACTCTTGTTGAGATGTTAAGAGTAAGAATAAGTTCAGATTCTCTTAAAAATATTAACACTAATATGTCATGTTAACAACACTTACTGCACTTGTGGAGTTATTTGGAGAATCCTAAGAGACTCTTAGAAACATCTGAAGGAAAAATATTCTTTAATCGTGGATGCAGGCTCATGCAGAAATATTGATGAATTATTTGATTTGAGTTTTTAGAGTGAGAACAGACAGATGGAATTCTCAAAGTCAGTCAGTGTCTCTGGGTCTGACACAACAACAGCACAGAGGTTTGAGTTTTTGGAAGAAGCCCTGTTCTTTCTACTTTTTCTTGCTGATTTTAAGGTCTTCAGACTTCTTTGTCATTTTGATCACAGATACAGCTGGCTCAGACATGAACTGAGCTTCAGAAGGAGGTTCCTCACAGGGAAGAACATCAAGAACTTGAAGAATTTCAGAAGGAGGCTCCTCACAGGGAAGAACATCTGACATTGGTGGACTTTGAGAACAGGGCTTGAGATCTTGCACATGTGATTCTTTGCTACATCTGCAATTGTAGTGAGAAGCACTGGTGCAAAGTTTGCAATGATAAGAATTTCTTGTGGATGTTTATCTCTGATTTCTGTCAGGATGGTCTGGACCATGTCATCTCTGATGGAGCGAGAGAAGATGGCCTGGCTTTCCATTGCTGTTACAGTTTTGGAGACTTGATCCAAAGTGGCCTTTGTGACACTGGTGGAGAGGATGTTCAGATTCTGGGAGGCCATGTTCAAGAGGAGGCAAGGAGGAAGCTCGCAGAGACCCTGAAAGATGCAGGGAACTACTTCTATCACCACTTCCTGTGCGGTGAGCAGTTAGGAGCACTGTGCTTCCTGCTGCTTTTCTGTAAGGATTTCAATGTAACTTTTTACCATGCTGAGGAGTTTAGGTGTTCTGCAGAATAAAGTTATAAGGATTATCTTTTAAATACATTTAAAGCATCACAGATATATTGAAACACTGTAGCTGGACTATTAATAATTCAAACTCTCAAAGCCTTCAAAAGAAAACAAAACAGAGGTCTTCTCTCAGCATTACACTTCATCACAAACAGACTTTTAAGTATGAGGTGGAAGTCTGTAGGTTTCACAGTAACTCACTGCTCTCCGAGTGTCTCTTTGCTCTTCTCCACCAAGAGATCTCGCAGATCTTCAGCATTGATTTGTGATGGGATTTGATTTTCCTGCTGAAGTCTAAGGAAATCCATCATCATTGCAACCTAAAAATAAAAGAAGACATTTAATCACCACCACTCTCAGGTCCTCAGAAATTACCTGATATTTTATGTCAGTTGTGGTTTGGATGGATCTGGGTCTTACCTGAGCCCTGCAGATCTTCACAGCCATGTTGTAAACAGATGTGTTGAACAACATCTGTCAAAGAAATACGAAGTTACTCATTGTTACTTCAGTTGATTTTCAGTTTGTCAGCTTTTAAAACTACATGAAATACTTCAAACTGTTAAAAGAAAACACTTTAATTATTTTGCACTAATTACAATAAACTTTATATATCATATAAGTAAATAAAGTGTGGTCATTAGGTCAGTCCTGTGAAAACATGCATACAAACTGGTGAGTTAGAAAAGAAAAAAAGCCAACCTGCAGCATCATGTCCTTTCATATTATTTGCATGCTTATCTTAATTTTCTTACTGTAGAATTAAACTAATGCAAAATAAAACAAAAAGCAGAAAATTCTGTTTTGAAAATTCTACACTAAAGTCCCACATTATAAAAAGTTGCCCCAAACAGTGTACAAAGGACTTTTTTTCTGTCCACTAAAGTAAATATGACTCAAGAGATTTTCATAACTTCACTTGTTCAAAAAGCAAAGAAAGAGATTAAACAAAGATGTACTGAACTACAGTCAGAATTACCAGAGTTAGCAGAGGTACCTACCTACAGTAATTCAATTCAATTCAGTTTCATTTATACAGCGCCAAATCACAACAACAGTCGCCTCAAGGTGCTTTATATTGTAATGGTACTCCCTACAATAATACATACAGAGAAAAACCCAACAATCATATGACCCCCTATGAACAAGCACTTTGGCGACAGTGGGAAGGAAAAACTCCCTTTTAACAGGAAGAAACCTCCGGCAGAACCAGGCTCAGGGAGGGGCGGGGCCATCTGCTGCGACCGGTTGGGGTGAGAGAAGGAAAACAGGATAAAGACATGCTGTGGAAGAGAGACAGAGATTAATAACAGATATGATTCAATGCAGAGAGGTCTGTTAACACATAGTGAGTGAAGAAGAAACACTCAGTGCATCATGGGAATCCCCGGCAGCCTACGTCTATTGCAGCATAACTAAGGGAGGATTCAGGGTCACCTGGTCCAGCCCTAACTATATGCTTTAGCAAAAAGGAAAGTTTCAGGCTGAATCTTTAAAGTAGAGATAGTGTCTGTCTCCTGAATCCAAACTGGAAGCTGGTTCCACAGAAGAGGGGCCTGAAAACTGAAGGCTCTGCCTCCCATTCTGCAATGTACTGACATCTAATGGTGAGATTTTAAATACTGTAACTTTAATGATACTTCAAAGTAGGCACTACAGTGCTTCAGCTTGAGCCTGTTCAGTCAGTACACACAGTCTGTTTAATGTCTGAATAAAATTAAATATAAGCTTTCCTCCCTTCAAGTTCCCAGTTGACCTTCAGGGGCCATGGAGCTGTAGGTTTCTGTTTTTGTTACTATCTTACACACTGTACCACACCGTACACTGTAATTACTCTTCTTCTAATTTCTGAAAAAATTACTCTAAAGCTTCCTCTAAAGTTTCAAAATCTATTTGGGCAATTTGGACGTGAAAACCATTAACTGAAGTATAAAAGTATGCACTCCAAGGTTCACGTCAGGGCCCATGGGGTCGGGAGTAAATTAGATTTAGTCACTGTCTGTGCCAAATAATTCAATTTACCAGCAGAAGAACAAATATTTCCATAATTAATGCACTTCTCATTATGAGAAGACTGCAGTGCATGTGCAGGGATGTTTCATGTGCTCACTTCAGTTAAAGTAGTGTAAGTGCAAGGTACACTTGCTCAACTGCTCATTATCCCAAATAGCTAATCAGACAGTCACAAGGCTGGAAATCAGTGCATTTAGGCATGTAGACATGGTCAAGATGACCCACCGGAGCTCAAAGTCAGTATCAGGATGGTGGGAAGAAAAGGTGATTTAAGTGACTTTGAATGAAACGTGGCTGCAGCTGCAAAATGTGCTGATCTGAGTAGTTCAGAAACTGCTGATCTACTGGGATTTTCCAGAACAAGGAGAAAAGAAGAAGTAACAAGCCTGAAAAAAAAAACCTATAGCAGAGGAAACTTACAGTCTTTAATGGACTGTACACAGAAAAAGAAAATACATGTTTTCAGCCTGGTTACCTCACGTACTTTTTCACGCTGTATCTTTTTATGCCTTAACCTGCATAATTTGTGTCTGCTACATTAATGTAGTTGCGATTTAAAAGTCCCGATTCTTCCTTTCTGTGCCGACCTCTGGTGGTAAGACGTAACCATGAAACTGCTGTGCTGTCTTAATTGTCAGTTACTGCCTTTAGGTGGCACTGAATGTCTATATGACAGCAACGTTTAGGTGTTTGTAATTTTTCAGAGACCTCTATCTTTATATTTGATCATCATTCTGCAAACTCAGTTTTTTTGCACAATGACAAATTTAGAATAGAATCAATCTTTATTGTCACTGTTCCAAGAACAATGAAACACAGTTTGGCATCTCTCCATTAGGAGCATGTAGCTTTTTACATTAAAAGTCCTCCTTTACACCTGTAACTTACACCTGTACTGTGCATACTCTTTTCGAATCTACTGTATTTACAGTGTAATATATGATTTTCCATTTATATTATGTTCCATACTTAAGCTTTTTGGAGCCTTTTATGTTGTTAGGGAGGATAAAGGCATCACATGGAAATTTCGGTGTTAAAAATACACACTGACTGATTTTCATGTAAACAAATAAATTAACATTTTGATGAGGAGCCACTAAAAACTTTTTGGGAGTAACTCTCAGCAGTTATTTGGACATAAAATAGTTGGGAGACATGTTGTTAACCTTTAGTTTTATTCAGGTACAGAACCCTCGATAAGGCTACAGGAAACACTTTTATATAAAAATAATTTCTTGTCAAAATGTCTGCGAAAAAGATCTTTTGCAGTATGTGAGAGCTCAGGTGTACAGGATAAATTAAAAAGACCTATTTATGCTGTTGTTTAGTTAGAATATCCCTGCTTATGTCAAAACATTCCAGCAATCAGTGTTTTCACATACAGGAGTGTTAAAAATCATTTTGCTTTTTCTTTTGACATATGCCTAAAAAGCAGAGCAGTGTGCAAAAGTTGTGACTCAACCCTCCTTTCTTTTTATTTGCAAGGAAAATTGAAAACAGATAATAATACATTACACGAGGCAAAAAACATTAACACAGCCTTTTCTCTCTAAGGTAAGCTTTCACTTAATTTCTTAAGGTAGTCTCAAGAAATAGTTCTCCAGGCTTCTTGAAGGACATTCAAATCTCTTCTTTGGATTTTGGCTGCCTTTTATCTGTTCTCTGTCCTGATGCTCCCACAAAGCTTCAGAAAAGTTGAAGTCTGGGCTCTGGAGAGGCCAATCCATGATGGATAGTGTTCCACTACGTCTTATTTCTATCCAGGTATGAATTTACTGCATTGGTAGTGTGGATCGTTGTAATGCTGAAAACTGAAACTGTTGCCAATCAGATGCTTTGCAAATGGTATTACATGCTGAATCAAAATCTGATGGTACTTTTCAGTGTTCATAATTCCATCAATTTCAACAAGATTGATGCTTTGTGAGTTACAAGTTACATCCAATATTTTTCTGATCAGGTACCGAAAACCCACCTGGGTGATCTGCATTACCCAGGTGGGTTTTCCTTTTATCGTTTGAATAGCTTGATTGTGAAAGATTAAATTGCTAATAGCCACAGAAGTTTTAACTTAATGAATGATAGTTTTTTTAAATGTTCGATATGTACAGCTCTATGTCATGGTCCTCCAGTCTTCTCTGGTGTTCTGTTTCATCCTCCTCACCAGGGCGGAGTCTGGTTCCTGGTCCTCCACAATTACCACATTTGAAAAGTATTTTTATATTATTATATTAATATTATAAATACTAATTTAATTAATAAAGTATTGCAAAGAGTAATAAGAGTAACATTACAACTGGCTGGGCCGCACTATGAATTCTGGGATAGGTTGGGCCACGACGGATACACTCGACCCATCCTTCAAATTCAGGGAAATGAAGGACTTATTTGTTGGCCGCATTTGGAGCAGCCTTCGAATTGGGACAGCCTTTGTCGCATCGCTGTGATGTAATCGGCCTTCAAATGTGACCTCTGAAGGATGCAAACCCTGAATTGAGACACAGCCAGTGTCTTGATTTAGAGGCAGCCTCAAGTGGCCATTAGAGGAACTGCATTTGAAGTCTGACTTTATTTTTCAGTCACTCTGAAAACATAAATCATGAGTAAGTACAAAACTTGTCAAAGCTGCTGTGACATTATGTTGCCAACATCTCATCTCACTCAGTGCTTTCCAGGTCATTAAAATTCCAGGAAGTAATGTGGTTTTAGTGTGACACCATAGCAGATCAAAAGTGGCAAGCAAAGTGAAAGCAACTGCTCTTTCTGGTCATCCTGTGGCATATAAAACACAACAAACCGAGGACAAAAAACTGTTTATAGTCTAAAAGAGTCACATCTGTTTCCTCCTCAAACACAGGCTGGCTTATGTGATGGCTTATAAATATTAGTAAGCTAAGCCTTTTTGTGCCCAGTCTCTTTCTTATTCACGAATCATGAACAATGACCTTAACTGAGGCAAGTGTGGCCTGCAGTTCTCCTTTTTGTGAAGTCCTGGATGAGTCATTGATGTGCTCTTGAACTTATTTTTGCTAGGCCGTCCACTCCCAGGAAGGCTTACCACTGTTCAAAGTGGATAATGGCTCTCCTTGTGGTTTGCTGGAGGTGCAAAGCCTTACAATTAGCTCTTAGAATTAACTCTTTTCATGCTGATAGATGTCAGTGACTTTGTTTTTCATCTGTGTCTCTAAAACTTGGCATGTTGTGTTGCTTTTTGGGATCTTTTAGCCTACTTTATTTTGTCAGAGCTTATTTTTAAGTGATTTCTTGATTCTGGAGGTATGGCAAGGCCTGGAAGTGGCTACTGAAACTGAGCTCAGTTTTCCAAAAAGGTGGCCGATTCATGATTTAACAACAGAGGAAAATTACCTTTTCACATAGGTCTGCATAGGATTTTTTTTGCTGGTTCCATTCAACACACAGGAGAAGTGGCTATACTCCAACATCCCTCCGTATGTGTGAGCTCCTCACCCTATCTCTGAGGCTGAGTCCGGGCACCCTATGTAGGAAACTTATTTCAGCCAATTGTATTCTTTTGCTCATTACCCAGACTTCATTGCCACAGGTGGGGGTTAGGATGTTGAAAACTTCATCTTTCAGCTCAGTGCTTCCTTTGCCAAAACAGTTCAGTACAATGTCCACATTACTGCTGATTGAAAACCAATTTCCTGTCCAATTTTTGCTCCACATTCCAAATGTTCATGACCAAGATCCCAAGATACTTAAAGTCCCTTGCTTGTGGAAGGCAAACACTTCCCCTCTTAAAAAGCAAGTTTGCTGTTCTAAATTTTCCCCACATATCTGGTTCCATCTTACATCTACGTCTGCCATTTCCTACCACTCTGCTCACACTGCACCCGAAATTCAGGCTGTGCCCCAGGGATAAATTCCTGGCCACAAGATTTTCACCTTTGAGCTCCCCTCCTGGGGTTGTTTCCACCTTCAGGCCAAGTTCACTGAATTCTGAATCTCCCACAGTATTGGGATTTTCTGAATCACTCTTTGTCTAGTCCCTCCCCCAGGATTAATTTGCCATGGGAAACCCTACCAAGGGCAACAGCTGCAGGATCACAGGGACAAGTAAACCCCTCCAGTATAGCACGGTGGCAATGGTGGGGACTGTAATGTGTGTATGATATATATATGAATTCTATTGTTTGTTTGTTAGGTTGGTTGGGGTTTTGTGGGGGGGGGGGGGGGGGTATGAGAGAGAGATGCAGAATTTGAGAATGTGAGACTCCCGCAGTACAACCTAGCAGTGAGGGTCCAAAAACATCTGTCTCAGGGTATATCAGAGAGTTTTTAATGCCTGTGTCCCCTACAATTAGATGATGCCTATGAGCAGCACTTGAGCAGTATGATGGTGAAGACATATCTCCCTTTAAACAGGAGGAGACATCTACCATTTTATGAGAAATTATTTTTATCTTTTAATTATTTTATAATGTAAAATTAAAAAAAAAATTCAAATTCTAAATTACAGAAGTCTTTCTCCTGTATCCCTCCGTAATATAATCACACTGTCGAATAACGTAACTATAACTATTTAAAAATTTTAAAAGTCTATACACTAGTATAATAGTGTATATTTAATACAACGATAACATAATGTAATTCTAGGGGGATTTCATGTTTTGTTTTTTGTGTTTTTTACAGTGAAAGAGTTTCGTTTCTTGGTAAATACACGGGCGGGTATTTGTGTTTGAGATTAAAGCATTAACTCCTCCCGCCCGGGCTGTCGAGATTACACCAAACAAGGTAACCGTAGACAGCAAGGAAACAGCAGCGGGTTGAAGGCAAAACGGAAACAACAGAGATTGTCAGGAGTCGTTTGTTGTGGACGAGCTGATATTCTGCGTTGTTACACGCCGTTAATACTTACAGCTGTTTTGTTTCGTGTGTGTGTGTTTCGCTATGCCTTCTTTTGGAGCACTGGGACATACTCTGTCCGCTTCGTTGATTTTTGCCGTCGCCTTCCTCTGTGTTAGCTTTGTTAGCCAGGGAGAATGCCGAGCAACTCCAGTGCCACCAACTCGTAAGTATAATTGGAGTTTTAAAAATCTGCCCAATTACTTTTTTACAGTCGTCTAGGTTATTGTTATCTATCGACAGCACGTGCCTTTAAAGCCAGTTCATAAGTATGTCAGCTCAGTAGTTGGGAAAATATTTAATATACGTCACGACTGAGTGTGACTTCGACCACAGCTTTCTGCTTGTTTTTAACGAGGCATTTAGTTGCTTCACGGTACTTATTTAGCGTGTTTGTCTGTCTTTCAGCCTGCTCTTCCTATAAAAACTGTGACACCTGCGTCCCACACGCCAAGGTAAGGCTGTCAGCAGTAGCGTGGTTCGTTTGTACGCGATAAGACCCAACCTTTGCGTCCTACATTATTATTATCCACCAGGCCACATGAGAGAAACTGTGGATTACTGCGTTAAACCCCACATGCTGCATTTACAAATAAGCAGAAATCACTCACTGTCAGTTTTCTGAAGATCATTGTGTTGTTACCAGGAAATGCAGCATTGGGTTTAAAAAAAACTACATTTAGTAGTTCTTTATGGATAGCTTTATGACCTTTTTCTGACTAAAAGACTTAACTGATACAAAGCAATTTTACTAAACTAAACAGAGTTGGCAAACCTGGTGTACAAGTCATTAAAACAAAAGTGATCCTCTACATATTAGCCAAAATTCTGACTCACACATCTGAGTTGTGTTCCCATGAGGCAGATCTATCACTCAATTACAGATACTCCACATCTCAACTCATCGTGTGTGTGTAAACCACACCTGTCCACATGTACAGGTAAGTTTGCCAGTTAACATGTAAATGATTCAGAGAAGGCTTGGGATCATGAAACCAAATGGACCTCTTTGGTACTCGACCCACTGTGGTTGCCTCTATCCCCACAGTCCACATTATGCATTGGGGCTGTTTTTCTGCTAAGGGTACAGCAAAACTTCACCACACTGAGTGGCCAATGGACGAGGCCATGTGCTGTATAATCTTGGCTAAGAACCTCCTTCCTTCAACCAGAGTACTGAAGGTGGGTCCTTAAGTCATGGAGTGGCCTTATCGGTCTTGTGACCAATGTTAAATAGAAAATGACCAAAATGGTGACTTGCTATAAGAAACATCTTACTGTTGTGCTTGCCAACAAGAGTTTCTTCTTGTTTTGCTTGGGAGTCAATGGCGGCACGGTGAACAGCACCGTTACCTCACAGCAAGAAGGTCCTGAGTTTGATTCCACCCCCTGGCCAGGGCCTTTCTGTGTGGAGTTTGCATGTTCTGTGTTTGCGTGGGTTCTCTCCGGATACTCTGCCTTCCTCCCCCAGAATGTGGAGTGAATGGTCGTCTCTTTCTGTGTTAGCCCTGCGACAGCCTGACGACCTGTCCAGGGTGTACCCTACCTCTCACCATATTGTAACTGGGATAGGCTCCAGCCTATATTTTTAAATGCACTATCATTTACATATAATTTCCACTTAGTGATGAACAGAAATGGACTTTCAGTCCTTCATTGTACATTTTATGTTAACATTTTGTGGAGATGGTAAGGTAGGTTGTGTCTACTAGCAGCACAGTCATGTTGCTAGTAGACTTTCCTGAGGAGTATCGAATCCAATAGTAATTTTCTATTATCGCTTAGTTTCTGAGTTTTTTTGGACAGCAAAATATGTTTATCGACTAATATCTGGCCGATATCAAGTGCTACAGAAATGATGTTGTTCACTTCCTGAAGAGGATTGCAGTATCTTGACAGAAAAAACAAACTGCAGATAATAAACTAATAAATAGTTTATGGTACTTACATTCTTGTTTGTTCAACAAGGAGACGTCCACAAAATGATGTCACTTTTATGAAACTTGAAGCATAAATGTAATCAGCACAGGTAAAACATTAACGTTATGCTGTAAATAAACTACACCCTGTTCATGACTTTAATGTCACAGCTTCCACGTTTAGTGTGGTGAAATTTAATGACGAGTTTTTAGTCTCATTTAACACCCACATGTAGGAATAAATACAAATAAAATGTGTGGCAAAATGCTTACTGTGTTTATTTTTAAGAAGCATTCTTTATTCATGCATCCTAACTATTATACTCAGCAGAATCATACCTTGCATGTGTCTGTCTGTTGCAGTGTCTCTGGTGCTTTGCCACAAACAACTGCACAGAGTATCCAGTGACCTGGTTGCTGCCTCCGGCTAAACTATGCCCACTGTCTCAGGCCCGCTGGGGAGTGTGCTGGTGTAAGTTCTTCAGACTTATTATTGTGATGTTAAATGTGGTGTTTCCTTTTTGCTTTTGTTTCATTTGACAGAGACACAGTAAGTTACATACTTATTGGGGAAATGATTTGAGGAACTTGGTGTTCAGTATGCTGGAAATGTAACACTTCAACCTACGTATTAAAAGAAAAAGTAGGTAAAAGGGTATTAAAGCATAAAAACAAAAGCTCTTTGTCAAAAACAGAAACCTGTTAAATTCACAGATGTGCGACCTAAAATGACCTCCTCCTGTATGTCGGTGGGTCTGAGGGGAGGGATTTGTCATTAGGCATGCAGGGGTGTGAAAGTAGCACCAACACTTTCTGTTCCTCTCACTTCATGTCACTGCAGTTGTAGTGGGTGCATTTAAAGATCCAGCACATCATTCTTGCTTCACTCCACCTGCTCCATCTGCTTCCTCTCTTGTTTCTTTAGGAAAAAAAGTTGTACTCCACAACAGAAGTTATCCATTGTCTCTGTAGGCAGGAGCATCTGCAGCAAACATGTTTTCCATAACCAGGAAGAACAAACCCACACACACACTGACAGGAGTTATTTTTGCTTTAGATTCATTTTCAGTTAACCTTTTCTAATACTTTAAGTTACTGCTTTTTTGACACCCTTTATACTTTCTAACTTAAAGGAGCAATTTTTTGCAGTGAACCTGCCCCAGTCCTACTTTGCTGACTACAACATTAACTAAAAATATTGTGGATAAATAGATTAGCTCAGCCAACGTGGGTCTTTGTACATCCATGTCCAGCAGCATCAGCAGGAACTTGCTGCCAGTTAAATAAAAAGTGTTTTATAAAATCAAAACAATGTTTACTTTTCAGCAGACCAGTTCTTTTTTCCCCACTGCATATTAATTATTGTAATTCCCCACATGGTTGTTATATTTTGTGCTGGAAATTCCTCTATAAATGTTTCAGTCAGTCCCACAACTACACAGAACGGCTCGCCTATTCTTCCCCCACTCTGCGCTCTCTCAGCTGGTGCTCCCGGCTCCTCTGCCATATATCTTCCTGAGTTTGTCCTGATATGTCATCAGGGGTGTCCCAGCACCTCTGTCTTGAAGCTGTACCACAGATGATTCGCAGCAGTAGGTTTCTCAGGCTGTCCTGGCTCTAGACATTTACATAAAGTCCTGTAGAAGTGTTTGGCTCTAAATCAAAGGTGACATGCTCAGTGAGCATAAAAGCACTACAGAGGTAGCACAGAAAATGTACTGCCTGTCTTATCACTAGGGGATCTATTTACAGTGAGAGCTAAGTGAACTGTAAATTTAAGTGTAGCAGGGTTCAACTGGAATATTATAAATAATTAGCGGACTGTTGTTGCCTTATTTTACTGCCAAATGTTTGGCCCCTGAGAATAAACCACCGTTCTTTTAACTTAACAAGTAAATGATCTGTTTCTTTCTCCCTAACACAGTAAAGTACGTTTAGCTTGACACTGCCAAACAGACCAAGCCTCCACAGCGAAGTAACCAAGCTAACATTACCTGTATAATCAATCCTAATGTTTGTATAAGACTTTGAAACTGATATTCAGCTGACACAAATCATATGTGAAAACCAGCTTATGTTATGTGTATTAATTACCCATAAAATTTCCGTAGTCAACTGCAGCACTATGCAGGAAATACGTTGAAACTGAGACCCTGCTCTTAGTCACAGTGGTGGAGACAACTCGGTGACATATGTTCCACCTCACCAGAGTTCATGCTGATAATTCTCATTGGTGAAAGTGCAATTAGTCTTTACAGCCTAACCCATGAGTGTAAACAATCTGTGAGTGCTGGTGCAGTTTCTACTTGAAAATCTAAATGTATATTCAGTTCAGATGAGGAAAATAAAACATTGTTAATTCTGTTATTAATTTTCTCAGTCCTAAAAATAAGAAGAGAACTGACACGGTCACACAGAGCCTACTGGAGCAGTAAGGTGTGTCAGTGTTCAAACTTCACTGGTAGCAAACAGAAAGTTGTGTAAATGCAAACAGTTTATTGCTAATTGGGTAGAGCTATAAAACCAAAAGGGTGCAAAGGGCCAGCTACTGGCACAGCATTTAAATGTGATGCACTAACAGGCAAATGTTGTTGAATATAATGTGTAAATATTCCTTGTGTATGGAGTTGACACATGCAGTTATTTGAGTAGGCGGTAGTTTCTTTCTGTTGAAAGCTGGCAGCTCTTCTGTATCGCGTACATTTTCAGATGGAAGGAAACTCCGTCTGTTCACTCTGGTTTAAATAAAGTACATGTGACATGTCACATCTGACTTTTACTTACAGTTGAACATAAAAAAATACTGAGATATGAACATGCACTACCAAAGTATGTAATTATGAAGCAAAGAAATAATTGATAAATAACTCTGAATATGTCTTAAATTTTAGATTCCTCAAAGTAGCCACCCTTTGCTTTGTTGACAAACCCTCGGCCTTCTCTCAATGAGCTTCATGATGTAGTCACCTGAAATCGGTTTTACTTCTCAGGTGTGCCTGTCAGGGTTCATTGGTGAAATTTCTTGCCTTCCTAATGGGACCATCAGTTGTGTTGTGCAGAACATTAAGAGCTGAGGGTCAGTCAGTCTGGAAAATTGCTAAAACTTTGAATGGGACTTCAAGCGCTACGATGAAACTGGCTCACATGAGGAACGCCCCAGGAAAGGAAGACCAAGTCACCTCTGCTGCTGAGGATAAATTCAACTGTCACACCAGCCTCAGAAAGCCCAAGTTAACAGCAGCTCAGATTAGAGCCCAG
The DNA here is from genome assembly GCF_001858045.2 of Oreochromis niloticus. Taxonomy (NCBI): domain Eukaryota; kingdom Metazoa; phylum Chordata; class Actinopteri; order Cichliformes; family Cichlidae; genus Oreochromis; species Oreochromis niloticus. The sequence continues at coordinate 2,556,583 of NC_031976.2, read as the reverse complement.
ATAGATGCCACACAGAGCTCCAGTAGCAGACACATCTCTACATGTTCAGTGGAGACTGTGTGAAACAGGCCTTTGTGGTCAAATAGCTGCTAAGAAACCACGACTGAGGAAAAGCAACAAGCAGAAGAGATTTGTTTGGGCCAAGAAACACAAGGAGTGGACATTAGACCAGTGGACGTCTGTGCTTTGGTCTGATGAGTCCAAGTTTGAGATCTTTGGTTCCTCTCACTTTGTCTTTGTGCGACACAGAAAAGGTGAACGGATGGTCTCTACATGCATGGACAAAAGATATCCGTGAAGAAGGTGTCGGCTTTAGTCTCATAAATTTTTAGCCATAGACTGAGGATCTTAAAGTAAGAGTATAAGTAGAGTCAGAAACGTGAGCAGTTTTAGGCCACAGCTGCGCATGTGTGCATGCTGTGGTTTGTCCTGTAAAAGGAAAAGAGAAGACACAGCAAAATGTGGACACCACTCTGGCAGTGTTTCGGGGTCACGTGATCCCTCCCTCTGCAGTACAAAGCCAGTTTCCACACGGTTAAGTCGTTTGTGCTCTTTTTCTCTGGATAGTGAGAGGTTTGTTTGTGGTTTGTCATGTTTGCAGTGTAATAACTTGCAGAATCCAGCAGGTGGTGTCATTTACAAACATGTGGAGCACATTGTCATTACAGTGGGAGTGTGTGTTGGCTTCTAGTTACCTTTATCATGTGATCCAATGAGAATATTCTTTTGTCAAAAATGAATAATTTCTCTTTTTTTCAGTGAACTTTGAAGCCCTGATCATCACCATGGCTGTGGTGGGTGGAATCATTCTCCTCGCCATTGCCGTCTGTTGCTGCTGCTGTTGCTGCAAGAAGCGCCCATCAAGGTAACATTACAAGTCCGAGGTAACTGAGTAACAGGAGTTTTAGAAAGCTGTGTCACATACATGAAAGCACTTAGTGGGCCTACGCTTTTCGGGATGAAAGAGCGCTACAAGGGAGCACTTTTCACCTCAGGTTCACACGGGCTGCCATAGAGTTAAAGCAACAGCTGTATCCAGGCAAACACAGCATGTAGTGTTGAAATGGATTACACAGAACAGTTTGGAGTAGGTGTCACAGTTACTTCCTTACCTTTGTGTGCTCATTATAATGGCAGAAAAAACAGGAAAGAAGTGAAAGAAAACCGGAAAGATCCCTACTTCTGCTAGCGCTAAAGAACCCAGGTTGCTCACGTTACGATAATATCAACATTCAATTGTTAGTCATGTTATCTGTGCTCAGGTATTTACGTCACCCTCGGTCTTTAGACTGCATCTTATCACGGTCTTTACAAAGTGAAGACGGAGGTTTCACAGGGGAGTCTTTGTCAAACCACAAAGTCCACACTTTGTTTCACTGTTCATGTAGAAGCTTTAGTGGTTTTCACCCATGTCCTGTATAGGTGCAACTCATCGTTGCTGTTGCAAACATTATTTTGGCTTTGTAATCAAAGTAGAGCTCCATTCATTCTCTCACTGTTGTTCGTGTGGGTGGGTGTGTGGGGGGGGGCTGTCACTCACTTGGAGTCCTGTGGGTGTAGGAATCTTGTTCTTGTCTATCATGTGACTGAAAAATAGGGGAAAGCTCACATCTATTACTGTTATGCACACAGATATTAATTTAATATAATTACAGTCATGTTTTTGTCTTTTTTGTGCTTTTTGGGCTTGCCTCCAAGCAGTTTTACTTTGTGCATGTTTATCTTCTTTTGCATTCGGCAATTTCATTGTGGAACATAAAAAGAAAACACTCTCTGCACTCAGGCACACAGTTCATGAGTCTTTGATTGAAGTTCTATGCATCATTTATATAAGAGTAACCCTAAAGCTAATGCTAGTTTGTAGCTGCGTGTCATTTGTCACATCCAAAGTGTGTTTTTGTCATCTTCTGGTTCCACGAGGAGCAGTGATTCTGATGCTGCCTTCATGTCTCCTTCACTCTTAAGGTTTGACAGAGAAGAGGAGAGATCTGCCAAGAGGAGAGAGGAGATAAGACAGCGCGCTGAAGAACGGTGAGCCCTAGACTCAGGCCTTAGTCTACACAGGTTGGAAATGTCCGCAACGGATCAGAACAGTGTTTATTTCAATAATACAGGAGCCTCTTTCTCTGCATAACTCCAAACCAATCTTTGCTGTGTCATTCCTCTCCGTATCAAACACTGCTCGTTATTTACAGAATATTTGCACACGTACTCGCGAAGTTACAGGTACATGTGTAGAGGTCACTGTTTGTTTTCCTTTACCCTGCTGCAGTGTTTTTCTCATTCACCAGATTGCTGCATCTGCATGCAGTGTTTTCCAAATTACTTCCCAGTGGAGGAAGTAATTATTTGATCCTCTGCTGAATTTGTTGGCTTGCTCGCTTTTAAAGAAATGAACAGTCTTTCATTTTTGATGCTAATCACAACAAGTTGTTATATATTTTATATCAAGTGAACTTGGTTCAGACCAAGAGCACACCTAAAAGTCAAATCCTATTCTGTCAGCGTGGTGGGTGGCATTGCCTTTCAGCATATCCCAGTAGGACTTGGATATATTTGTCCTAAAACAGAGAACAGTTCATCATCCCCCAATAAAAGGGTTCATTGTATGTTTGAGAAGCGAGCAACTGGTGTCCATCCAGCCTCAGCAAGTCCACGTCCCAAAGGAGAAGCTCAGGGTTCCTCTGCTGTCGTCCCAGAACACCAATTGGATTGTCAAGGCTGGGCAGCTGCTTCATGGTAATGCGCTCATAAATAGATTGGTTTACATCCTGTGTACTACCAGTCAAAGAAACAGAATCATCCAGCAGTCAGCAGACCCGAAAGGCTTCCCTCTTCCTGCACCCCATAAATGTTTCAGCCTTCTCTTCTTGTTTTGTTCCTTTACTTCCAGTGCCAGGATAGCTGGCTGATATGTTTGTGAGCAGGGCAGTCGAGCAGAAAGATAGTCAGTAACTGTGGTTTATCATCACACTCCGCGTGCTGGGCACATCGTGGCTCTCCTCGTGTGTTTGAGAAAGAATGAATTATCCGACCTCTGAGCTCTTCTCTCTCGTGCTGCAGAATTGAGTCAGGGTTTCCTGCAGTGAGCATGATCAAATCTCTGAAGTTGGAGTTAGTGCAGTGACCTACATAGATGCAGTTCATGTTGTCAACAGGACATTCGGAATAGATTGGACCCATCCTAGGAGAGATGGGTCTGCCTGCCTGTAGACAGTGCTGCTTGGCCTCCGGAGAGCCAGCTTGAAGCACAGAGCCATCGTCATCCGAGCCCAGGCGGGCCGGGGAGTCGGCGGCTCTTTCTACAGGGATTCGACCCATGCAGCTATATATTTCATATTTCACATGCTGATGTAGCAGGAGAGCTGCCTGAGAATTTTAGTTATAATTTTGTATCTGATCAAATCCTAAATTATTAAATCATTTTAATGAGTTTCTCTTGGACCTCTTGTTTCCATGCTGCATGTCCATGTAACAGAGACCTTTAGAAAATATAATCTGACAGCTCGTACTGCTAATGTTAAAGTCTGCTAACATCCAGAATCTGTTCCTGTTGGGTGTATCTGGTTTAGCTTGTCAAAAAGCCAAACTAAAGATCAAGTCTTAATGCACAACAATACTATGTGACTGGGACATTGTGAGAAGTTCACTGTAATCCACTGACATGATACTTGGGTAACACATACAGTTTGATGTATGTATGATGATAATATGGACTGAATATGGGCCAAAATTCACAGCTGTTACTCCATTACTTGTGTCCATGCTCCTTGGTTGAGTCATGGTAACAGCTGGAAAAAACATCATACAAACAGGCTTTTTGGTATGTATGTATGTACATCTATTCAGTTTGAATTTTGTTTTAATCTCATATTGACATGACTCTTTAAGTATGAATAAAATGCATGTTTTCTGATATGGCATGATACTGATGCTCAAAGATGGTTCTAGAAACAATGTTTCAAAGAACAAAAGAGAATTTGGCTTTGTGACACTTGGAGCAGGTGCAAAATGAAGTTGGTTGCAGGTCTGAGCACACCCTAAAGGTGTTTTTAAGCCTTGAAATTTTCTTATTATCTTTTGTATTTATGAAGTTCTCAGGCATCAAAAAATTTAAAGTAGTTCCTTTTGTATTAGTAGATTTCTTTTCTTAGATTGCGCAAATAACTGAAAGTTTCTTTTAGCCTTAAACTCAAGTTCAGTTTAAAAGTTTCTTGACTAAGTGAAACGCATCAGTGAGCATTCCCTTTAAGTCTTTAAGTCAGTGACATTAAATGAGCCCTTCTTTTCTTTGCATTGTCAGTCTGCTGTCTGAATACATCTTGCCAACTTACGTCTTAGAGCAGCATCACCATCAGAACACCGCTGTTTGTTTATAGTTCGTATTTGTTCTTAATTTAGTTCTACCCTACTTTTCATGATCACTTCAGTGCTGCTAGTACAAACGCATGTTAAATGGCGATAAAGGCAAAACAGGTAGCATCTAAATTATAGAACGTGACTTATAGTATCCCATTTTAATAAATTATGAGTGGTATTGTCACGATGGAGAAGTCGAGCACCTTCAAAACCTTCAGTCTGTGAAATGAGCCAAGCTCAGTACTCCATCCTTTTTCACGTTCTTTCAACGTTCCCTTTTTTCCTGTCTTCCCTCCAACTTGTTGAATGTAGTCATATTTATGTGGAGGAAATGTGAACATGTCAGTGCGATGCACACAGGCCATCGGCATGGTTTAGGGGGACGGATGGCAGGAACATCTTAACCAACCTGATTGCTCACAGATCACTACCTAGCAATAAAGCAGCGACTGCTTCACACCAGTGTCTTTGTGCTGAGATGAAGTGAGGCCTCTGGACTTCCACTACACAAAACCTGCCCCTCAGAAAGGCTGAGTGAGCAGCTTTACCCACAGGCCTGTTGCTCTGTGAGCCAGCTAAAATTTAGGAACATTTTTATGCCAGGAGTGCAAACTGATGCATTTTTCTTACTTGGTAAGCTGAATGTTATTGTCCTCATTGAAATGTTGTTTAAACGATGTCATACATAATAAGTATTTGGGAGTATTAGGTATTGATGGTTGCATAAGTGCCCACATATCATGACTGGCTGTTTGTAATGTTGTGGTATAGCGTAGCTTAAATGTTTCTCGGTGAGTAGAAGTGCTTGATGGGTTTGCTTTGTAAACTTGTGCGTATGTATACAGCTGTTTTAAAATAACAAAGTTGCAGAAACCTCTGGAATTACCACTATTTCAGCCATGGTTCTCTATAAAATCTGTTTTTCATTTGAGCCAAAAGTAGAGCCAAAAACACTCACAGCTACTAACACACAGTGGAGAAATGGCATTCGTCACCTGAAGTCAGAGTTGCCTCCTTAGTGCTCAGCAGCCTTGTTGGTGACGCCTCTGAGCAGGTAATCAGTCATATTCTAAATAAACAGGCAAAGAGCCAGAACTTTAATTTACTGCACAGACTCACCAAAAGTTTCCAGAATCTAATGAAAAAGTTTGGTAACTTTTCCCAGACTTTGCCTGCAAGTCATGTGTAAAGTTTCACAACAGTACGGCTTCATCAACAGCTCAGTCCAGAGTTACTGACCCTGCAGAGCACTGAACAAATACCAGGTTTATCTACGACTACTGCAACCCAGCAAAAAAACCCTTAGTTGCTCAACCCTAAACATAGACTGGGATGAGTGCATATGTCTGCCGCCGTGCAACTGACACTGTCGTAAACTTTTACTCTGGCATGCATCACTGAAACTACACCAAAAAGTATTTGTCCCTTTCCTTATTTGTTTTTGCATATTTGTCACACATGTTTTAGATCATGAAACAAATTTTAGTATTAGACAGAGATAAACCGACTAAATATAATATAGATGTGGATAGACGAGGTATTTTCACATAGGGCTAGGTAGGTTTGGATTTGTCAGAAACATGTCTGACAAATATGTGAAGAGCAGATAAAAAGAGAACTTGGGAAGGGGGTAAAGACTTTTTAAGCAGCAGGAAATGTTCTTCAGTCCAGCTGTTGATTTGGTGTCGGGAGCAGGACCTGGACATCTGTAGTATTTCAGAATTGTCCCATAGAGTTGTATTCAGGATTCACTGGATGTCCCATTGTCTCATTACAGCTGACATCTGTGTTGCAGTCATTTATTTCCATGTTATTTCATTACAATTTGACTAACGTCCTCTACTTCTACTTCTTTTCTTTTTTTTACAGGAAGGTGGAGAGAATGGCACGCCACGATGAGATCAGGAGGAAGTATGGTGCGTATAGACTTTGCTCCTCATTGTTTTAACATATGGACTTTAGCTCCTTCTCTTTGATCATAGCGTAGGAGACTGTGTCCAGCCCTCTCTGATGTACGCTGAAGGTGAGGTGATCAGTAGGTCTAACACAGAGCAGCCAGCTCTGTGTTCTCTGTTCTGTGTGTGTCAGCAGTGTCTCTGATGCATGCTTAACTATTTTAAGAGTTTTTCAGTGTCAGTGACTTTGATTTCCACACCCTGGGCCACTGATACATTATTCAACAGTATATGCTTTGTCCCCAAGCAACGTACGCTGTAGGTGTACATGAACTACGCGACGCAGGATTTTCAAATTGATGCCATAGGTGCATAGGCTAGGGGGCTGGGGCGGCCGTCAGTATCTTTTACTCATCTTCTATTTATTAAATAAACACCTTTTTTCTATCGCTAATGGCTGTACAAGATGTAAGATGAGACCATCCCTCACTTGAAGAGCCTACAAAAATCCCAAGAATGTGGCATTTATCCTCGCTGCCATACTCATTTGTCTAGCTCACCACTTCACCAGTTAACATGGGCTAAACCTGAGCTGGACAACATCGTTATTATACTGATACTCAGTATTGATGCTGGTCTTTCAGTTGTGTTACAATAGATATGACACACAATAGTGCAAAATAATAATGAATAAGCTGCTGGTTCATCAGTAAGAGTGGCAATAATAAAAGCTTGAACCTTTTCACATGATCCATGAACTCAAATGAAGCTTTGCCAATTTAGTTAGCAAAACGTTTATGTGTAATAAACTGCTGCCTGAGCTGCCCTATAATTAAAAGCTAAGAGTTTTAGATGACCTAAAAGCAAATCCTAAATTTTGTGGAGCTAATTTAATCTCCAGGTTTGTATGCAGTTAAAGTAGCGGTCCCTGCTAGGCAGGGGAAAATATGACAACCACTCTCCAGTGCTCATAGTTGAGACTGAAATGTTTATGGAATAAAATCTGTTTTTAAGCAGCTGAAGGCACTAAAATAGTCCAACTTTAAAACCTGATCACTACCTCGCGTTTGTTGCCACATTTTTTTAACTTAATCAGGCATTTTCACTGTCAGTGAAACAGGAAACATTCTAAAAATAAATGAGTCATGAGCAAACTGCCAGTATGAGCTGCAGCAAAGTATAGAAGTATCAACATCACACAGCACTGCTTTCTCCTTATTTCCAATCAATGCACTGATTCTAATCCATCGCTCTGCCCTCTGCAGGGACGTGGGCGGTAAGGATTGGCCTGTCAGAGGCTTGATAAAGACAGAATCATTCGTTCGTTTCGTTGATGTGGGCGGAGCTCAAGTGTCCGTGCGTCGTGTCTGTCCGTCCGTCCGTGCACTGTAGTAAGATGGCAGGTTATGTGGGTTGAGTGTAACGACTGCACGACAGAGTGATGGATGGCGGTCTGTTTCTTAGGCCTGCAGCTCTCATTAGTTTCCTTCCACAGGGGCTTTAGTAGAGACTGCTCTCCTTTCACATTTGGTCTGGTTGGTTCACAATCCACATCCTCTTATTTCCTTGAAATCAGACACAGCGGAAGATTCCCTGAGGGTGGGTCAGGAGGTTATTCAGCAAAACTGGAAATGATCTCTTGTCATTACCAGTTGGAAAATATCCCAGCAAGGCAGCATAGATTTGAATTACATGTTTCACTTTTTGCATTTTAACCCTAGCGCTCTGTCATAACCTGTATTCAGTTAAGTTTTATTTTTAGGGAGCACCGAATCACAACAGCAGCTGCTTCAAGGTGTTTTATAAAGTAAGGTAGAGACTCTACAGTAATACGAAACTGTGAACATTAGACTTACAGTTCTACAGCATGACGGTGAATGAGCATTAACTGTTGTACAGTTTCTTGCTATGAAGGTCTATTTTGGTTCAAGTCTGAAATGAATCATGTATAATGAGTGCACAGTTTGCTTCAAAAAGCCCTCGTCTACTGGAAGAGTGTGAGAATGTCTGGCAGATTGGTGTTGTAGTGGACCGCTGTGGTAAAAAGCATTCAGCAGCATTCAGTCTACGTCCCAGCTGCACCTATGGTCATGAGCTGTGGGCGGTGACAAACAGAATGAGGTTGGATACAAATGGCAGAAATCAGCTTAGTCTCCAGGAGGACTCGACTCAGCCTTTAAACATTTGAGAATGTAACCAGCTGAGGTGGTTCAGGCAGCTGATCAGGATGTGTAAGCATTGAGGTTTTCCAGGATTAAACTCAGAACACATTGGAGAGGTTATATATCCTGTGTGGCCTAGGAGTGATTCGGGAGGAGCTGGAAAACATTGCTGGGGTAACACCCTGCTTCGCCTGCTCACACGAGGAGGATGGTGCAAGCTCACTTTGTTAAATCTGTGGAAGTGCAATAAGGCATGATTAGGACCTAAAGTGATTACTTTGCCATTTGTGTAGTCCGGTAATTAGTGGGCTGTAAAATGTCAGAATAGCCCATGTAACCCATAATCCATTTTAATCATGAATGAAATCAACTTTTCATGTTTAAAAGGAGCATCGACTTTAAAGACACATTATGCTTATTATATTGGCATTATTATCAGAATCTTATGTAAAGAAAAAATTACAAACAGCAGCACTGGAGTCCCACCAGATTACATTATCAACCCAAAATGCACTGCACATGCAGAATAACAGTGGCCATAATGTGCTTAAACATGAGGACAGCATCGTTCTGCAGGAGAAGGCTCCTCGTATATTGTGAAATAGTTGGAAGTGCGTTAGGCATTCAGTGTTTGGTATTTGTGCTTAACTGCCATCGATTAATCAGTTTCTTAGTAGCAGCGAGAGTGTCCCTTTTAATGTCTATTGATCTGTGGACGTGGAAAGTTCAGGCACTGCAGGCGAACTGAATGCAGGTTCAAACCTCAGTAACACCTGGAGTGTGAAGAACAACTTTATAGTTTAACCTGTGTGTTTCAGCTTGTGGCCTTCATCAAGGTTAGAGTTGCATTGATCCAACTTATTCCACTTCAGTCCATGTACTGCTCAAAGCCACTGCTGAATAAATAAGCAGTTTTCTTCAGCCTGACTGAAACGTTTATTTTCAAACTAAACCAAAGGTAAGAAATAAATGTATCTGAAAATATACTGTAACCTGCACTTAAGTGAAATAATTAATAAGACCAGGACCGAGATAAATAAAGCAAGGAAATGACTTTATTAGTGAGCCCGTTTATTTGCACTGGGCTCATTTAGGTGAGCCTTCATTGCACTCTGCTGTTATTAATGCTCGTGCTAGTTTCTCCTCTCACCCTCTCATACCTGCTGCATTCCTCATGTGAAGTTTGTGAGGAGTTCCACCAAAACATGTTATCATAAGAACAAAAAAAAGCCAGGACCAAACATAAGGGATAGTGGGAAGCTGAGCGGGAGAGAATCCTCTGAACTTTCCAGTCAAATCATTTCATCAAAGTTTGTGCTTCAAACAAAAACGACTGCAAACGTGAAGAAATGCCTCCAAACTGCTCACTCTTCTGTTATGTTGGTGCTTATTAGCTACCAGTCTGCTGCTCTCGTGGCTTAGTCAACAAAACATAGCTAATTAATGTTATCATAAAACAAATTACAGACGGCCTTCTAAACAGCAAAGATATGGATTGAACGATTGAGAACAACCACAGACATCAGCAAAGATGTCTGCCAGTGACATGGGGTCGTTCTAGTCGAGTAACACACACACAGTAATATGCAGCTAATAAAAGTCCATAGGAACTGTTTCAAAATTGATAAGGTGGGCAGTTGTTTTCACTGCCCATAGAAACAAATAACTCCATTGATCGTGTGTATGAAAGACTTGCTGATGGCTGTTTAGCAGCACATGCTGTCACGCTGCATTCATTGTTAATGAAACATCAGCGTGAACAGAATATCCGGGATGGATTTCCCAGTTTGTCCTCAGACTGATGCGGTCTACATTTGGCAACCGCTTCCTCCAAAGCATCTCTGGAAAATGTGGAGCAGAATTTGACCCAGCATGACTTTGTCTGTTTTCATTTTGTCTCCACGTTGTGTGTGCAGGTCTGATGGGCGACACGGACCACCCGTACAGCAAGTTTGAGAACGAGTAAAGCAGCTGCGCTGGAGGACGTCCACGGGCCGCGGCTCTCACGGCTTTGCTTTTAGCTTGGAGTGATTTTCTCCCACACAGCGCTGCAGAGCAGCAGCTGTCCGGTGATCTCGTTCAGACGTTAAACCTGATAGAAAATATTCTGAATTAGTTTAGCTTTGTGATTCTTTATGAAGGCAGTCCTGTGTGTTTAGTTGTTAAATCTTGTTTTTAAACTTTCTGCAAACTTCTTTTTTCTCTCTTTTTAAATGTTGTACTCTCACATCAATCTTTGCACTTTGTACATACGTTGATTAAACAGTGATGATTGTATGTGTGTGTTTCCATTCATTAATAAACCTCTTTAAGCTATTTTTTTTAATGTATGAACTTCTGAGAGAGTGCATAAAGTGAGAGCATGATAAAGTGCTGAGTGTGGTTGGAGCCCTTTCATAGACCACAGCACAAGCTGACCTCTGTCATTTTCCGATGACTTTTTAATTGAAAAGATCAGGAAGGAGAATGTTGCTCCGAGTCGGACACTCACTGGTCTGCTTAATAATGTGAAACTAAAATGCCTCAAAGCTGGACTGACCATGTTAACAAATGTTGTTTTTCTCTCTGTCCACTTCTGTTCTCCCACTTAAGAGATGACCCACTTTAACCCTGTGATTATCAAATAAAATAAATATCATTAATGATGAGCCTAAAACTGCAAGATTGAGGACACTAAACCCTTTGATCATTTTAATAAAGCAAATGCATTTATATTCATAAAGCGCTTTTCAAAGCCCACATAAAAATGGCTTGATTGTTCAAAATATTTTTGTATATTAGCAATTTATGTTGATTAACAGTCCTTGGCTTGGCTGTTTTAGCTCCCATTCTCTTCATGTTGACTATTCTGAGCTTCTGTCCATCAGAAGCAGAAGGTTTGAACAGTGAACAAACTCTTGGCCCTGACACCATACAGCCAAGAGTAGAAAAAACTGACCTCGTTATTTGAAACTTTCAGCCCTGGTCCTGAAGATTATCCACAAGAAATACATGACAGAAAATAAGGAAAAGCAGAGCGCGCATGCATGAAGTCTGGATCGAGAACAGTCAACAGTTTGTAGAGAGACACTGTAGATTTAGATTTAACGTGATACCAGTGTAGTGAGGCGAGAAAGAAGTTACATTCCGATGTCAACCGATGTCATTTTGGACACGATACAGCGATGAATGAAACTCAGTTTAGCTGTGTGATCGATCTGTTAGCTTTCAGAGCTGAATACAAAATGTTGCTCCACGATTTAGGGGGGAAAAAGATGATGTTACGTCTGCTCTTTGAGTGTTTGAAGGGTTCTGTTCAATAACACAACATTAAGATTGAAGTGGTAGGTTGAACCTGGAGCCGTGACTCAAATTTATAAATACTAGTCTCGGCACCTGTCACATCATTCAGTATGCAGCTACATACTTTTACAGCAGTGTCCTTCTCAATGCATAATTGCTTCTATACCTATATAACGTTAAATGATATGAAATTTGGGGGTTTAAACCTAATGAACCAATCGTTTCAGCTGTAGCGGTGGAGCTAACATGTCAGAGCCATGCTCGGGAATGACCATCACACTCCTCAGTAAAGGGACACATGAGGAAAAAGGAATTTCCTCATCTGCTTACAAAAATCTGGCACTGTGGACTCACTCTGGGTCTGCATGCAAGTGAGCTCAAGAATACAGAGAGAGACGAGTGGGAGGTGGCAGGTCAGTAAACAAAGGATTAGGCAGGAACAAAATCGTATATCCGTAGGTCTGGAAAAGGGACAAAGTTACAGTTTAATGTGATTTCAAAGCATGAAGAGATCATTTGTGTTTCTTCATATAAGTGTTTGTTCAGTGCCCCTTCCTTCTTACTGCATGACCTCCTTAAATTTTCTGACCAAGCAGATAAGATGTTGTTCTCATCGATTTCCCAGGCATTTACAAACGGCCTCTGGAGGATAGTTACTGTAGCAGAGCAATCTCCTCTCCTCACATTACCTGTCAGGGTTCACATTCAGTTCCCTCACTGCCATGTGGTGCCGCCAGTGTGCGCAGGTACCTCAGTCAAGCACGCAAGCTTGCTTCCCTTTTAAGAAGCCTTTTGTTAGCTTTTTATTATGGCACTAATGACATATAAATAATTGCAGATATCTAGCTATGAATAAATATATATCATGGTCAATCTGCTGTCAATGTATTAAGAGTTTATTATCTATAATAGCTACTATCTTCACAATATATATTTTGCCAAATAAAGCCTAATATTCTGGCAATTCCAAAGAACTGAATTAAATGAAAGGTTAGATATGCTGAGTATAGATACTCAACCTTGGTTCTAATTTGTCTCAGCTGAGGATGACCTCACTCTCATCTTATCACTGGCATATGTTCAGTACCTGCTGGGATAATATTTTAAAGAACTGTACCAGTCATTTTTCAACATGAATGATAGTGTGATCAACCTCAATTAAAGTCCTTTACTATGTGGAGTAGACGCCATGAGACCGCATCCAGATGTTCTCTGTTGGTGCCAAAACTGTTGTGGGATTTGAAATAGATGAGAAGTTTTCTTCTAATTTGTGATTAATGTAAAATACATACATTAAAGACATACACCAATCAGGCATAACATTTCGACACAAGGGTGTGAAATAATAATGGTAAATGGACTGATTCTTATATAGCACTTTTCTACTCTCCCATACAAGCACTGTTATCTATGCTTTCTAACTCTATCTGATCTGTCATTCATACTCCAATGGATGCATCAGAGAGCAAGTCAGGGATCGAACCACCAACCTTCCGATCAGCAGCTGACCTCCTCTACCTCCTGAGCTACAGCCACCCTAATAGGGGGTAGGCAAAAAATTTGATGTATTAAAAGCAGGAAAAATGGGCAAGCTAAACGACTGGGTCAGACCATCTCCAAAACTGCAGCTTTAGTGGGACGGTCCCATTGTCCCCAGTCTTTATCGAAAGTGGTCCAAGGAAGGAACAGTGATGAACAAGCGACAGAGTCATGGGCAGCTCGTTGACACACGTGGGTAGTGAACGCTGCCCTGTGTGGTCTGAACCAACCAATCCAACCAGTAAGCTACTGTTGCTCAAACTGCCAAAAAAAGTCAATGCTGGTTCTGATCGAAAGGTGTCCGAATACACAGCGTTACACAGTTTGTTGCGTATGGGGCTGCATAGCCAGAGAGCAGTCAGGGTGCCCATGGTGACCCATGTCCATCGCCTAAAGCACCAACGATGGGGACATGAGAGTCAGGACTGAACTATGGAGCAATGGAAGAAGGTGATCTGATCTGATGAATCACGTTTTCTTTGACATCACATGAATAGCTGGGTTGCATCACTTACTTCAGGAACACCTGGCACAAGGATGCACTATGAGAAGAAGGCAAGCTGGCAGAGGCAATGTGATGCTTTGGGCAAACTTTGGGAGTGACATGAGCATCTACCTAAGCATTGCTGCAGACCATGAAAACGGTATTCCTTGATGGGTGTGGCCTCTTTCAGCAGGATCAGGTACCCTGCCCCAAACAAAAATAGTTCATGAATTGTTTGAGGAGCACAACAACAACAAGTTTGAGGTGCTGGTTTGAGCTCCAAATTCCCCAAATCTCATCTCGAGCATCTGTGGGATGTGCTGGACAAGCAAGTCTGATCCATGGAGGCTCCCACATCACAACTTAAAAGATCTTGGTGCAGATACCACAACACACCTTCAGGGGTCCAGTGGAATCCATGTCTCGATGACGCTGTTTTTTGGTGGGGGGTTTTTGCTCCAGTTTTGGTGTGTTGGATGACTTTGCCCTTATTAGCAGATTAGCACTAATTTAGCACTCTGTGATTTAGTTCCACAATGTAAATTCCAGTTGCTTTCCTGAATTACATTAGATTAGTTCACTTTACTTGAAAATGAAGAATATATGTTTTTTACTAACATTTATTAAATCATTATTAATCAGTTGTTATTAAATCACAATTAAGCTGACATAACTAAACAAGAGCGACAGTACTTGCTGTGGATGAACCCATCTCTCCACATCCTCCCCACAATGATCCAGAGTCTGCTAAGGTGTTTTATGAAGGGGGGTGTCGTAACTGATGGCCTCCAGAACCTACAGCAAGTACTGTGGCTCCTGTTTAAGCTGTTAATGCTTTACACCTGAGATGTGAAAGTACAAAAAAAAACACTTCCAAGAATAACCCATTCGAGACACCTTAACTTGAATCCTGTGTCAGATCTTTTTTAAATACAGGACTAATTATAAAAGATCAATGTGACCATTAGCTTGTCACTCATTGATTAAAGAAGTCTGATTGTGAAACATCAAGCTGAGCTATCACTATGTTGATGGAACTGGACTTGACTAGCAAGACATAAATCTGACTTCACTGCACGTTTGTTAGCTAGCAACTTGTTATTAATATGCAGCAAACCCACTTTGACTTTAATGGAGACCATTAGTTACAAAATCAACACCATGTTCTCAGTTGCTATTTTCAAGTTTGTATAATATAAAGTCATCTGATGTCACAGATCAAGTGAGAAGTAGGGTGATTTCCCCAAACTTCTATAGAGCCAGACTGCTTGTTGTAACTACAGGAATAACCCTCTGCTGGTAGTTAGAAAACAACACAGGTTTAGGGACTTCCACTCCTGCTTTTCAGACCCAGGAACTATGCCCAGCTGTTACATGCTGTGTGTGGATCAATATGAGCTGATACATGAATTCAATAAATTGACTTCACATGACAGGCCAGAGGTTCAGCAGCTGTTTATGACCTGTCTTAAAACTAGCAGGGCTGAACAAGGTGTTATTATCAAATATTTCTATTAGTTATAAAAATATACCATAAAAACCTTAATATGTTACATTTAATAATTCAGTGTTACTACAAGTGCATATTGCTGCTAATTAGCCACAATGGGATGATGATTCCACTGCAAATACTAGGAAAGGCACAAACGCTGGACGTTGTCACTTACAGGTCTGTGGGGACTGACCTGCTTTTGTAGAGTCAGAGGCCAACAGAGGAACTGGAGTTTTGTCACTTCTGCTATGGTTTCCCTTTTGACTTCAGGGGTTGCCACTTGGTTTCCAAATTACACATCAAAAATTACGGATTACAAATTACAGTTACAAATTCCCTATAAACAGATGGTGGTATGTGATTGGTTTTATAAGTGTAACAACATTTAACATTTTTGCATAAGGAATGCAATATAGCTTTACCTGTCCCAGAAACGCATCTCATTGATACATATCTGCGTTCTGACATCATCAGAGATGAACTGTCAGAGTAGCACTTCTGCTTTCACAGTGCACTGGTTTCAGAGTTCTAGTTGTTTTCAGTGCCTGTAGAAAGTGTCCTAAATAACAGTACTCCCATTCTGTACCCTGTTCCTTAAAATCATTTCTACTGAAAGCTAAGATGTGAAGTCTGTGGTCTTAACTCACTTGTAATCCGACATGTTCTGCTTTTTTAGGGCAGCAGAGAGGTGTGCACGCCGCCAACAAACACACAACAATCAAACTAATGAAGCCATACATTTGTTTCCATTATTGCTGTGCCCCAGTTAAAGTAATGAGACCGCAGTATGAAAACACTCAAGCCTGCATTCCTGAGATGATTGCAGATCCAAACACTGACATGTGTTATGGCACACCTAAAGACCACTGACCCGCTCACATGGTTGCTGTGGGTCTCTGCAGTACAGACATGATCAGGTCTGAGCAGCACATAAAGACACACATGACAATGTGGAGCTCACTGCTGCAGGATTTAGATTACTGATGCAGGACCTGAATAGCTCTGGTATCTTTAATCCCACAGCCCGCTTTACTCTCAACCATACTCTGTTGCGAGTTTCATTGTGGCTGAAGTGGACTGCTGACTATTATAAAATGCTCAGTTTCTAGGGCATGGGTTGGTGTGGCAGAGAAGGATGCTGGGATAGTGTGAGATGGAGGCAGATGATCCGCAGTGGCGACCCCTAAAGGGAGAAGACGACAGAAGAAACAGCAGCTCAGTCCTTGTAAAACAAAAGCTTGCAGAGAAGACATGGCTTCATGGTATAATGATGACAAAAAGGATGACAGCATAGGTGACACAGCTATAGATTTTTATTATGATGTAATACAGGAATTATGCACGAAGTGCACAAGAACACACGTGTAACAAACTCGGTGATTTGTGTGCACTGATTTTCTCAGTTAGAGAATTCGGTCTTCATCATCTGCGGCTGTGATATTCCAGGCTGAGGTGAAGAAGAAGAAGCCCGATGAAGCCGATGCTTTGCGGGGCGGGGAGGGGGTGTGGGGCACCTCGACCCGCGCGCAGAGCCTGGGTCTTGTAGAGGGCAGCAGTCTCAAGCTGGATCGCGGAGAGCTGCCCGGTCCTCTACAAATATTCCTCCTCCTGCAACACACTGGAGGGCGGGGCTGGATGCTTGACAGCCACTCTCTGAGACCAATGAAAAGCCGGTGTTCCCCGGGAACCTTCCAATCTCCGCATCCCGGGCGGGGTCTGAAGGGTCGAAACCGGAGAGATAATCCCCAAAAAATGACATGTAGACTGTGGCGGAGCTGGGAGCGAGCGGGACGCTGAGGGAAGAAAAAGAAGTGAGAAGAGGCGCTCCGTTTGCTCGCAGAGCCAGTGCGCAGACAATTACGCACGCTTGCCACTTTGGATGCTCCAGCGCGGACTTTTTGTGCCTCTTGTGGAAATGGAGCCGCATTCTTGAGTCAGTCTCAAGAAGGCATTTGTTCTCAGTAGTTGATGAGAGCAGTGAGAGCCGCTCAGGCTCCGTTTCCTGTGTTTGCCAGTGCGTTGCAGCTGGGCTGAAGAAGCCCCGCAGGGCTGCCTGAGCACCGGTCCTCCTCCTCCTCCTCCTCCTCCTCTTTCTCCGCTTGAAGCCCCACAGCCAGCCCGCTGCCAAAGTCGGTGGGAGAGAGAGAAAAAGATAATAATGTGCGACCTGATGCCAGCCTCTCAGCCCCCGGAGAAAATGGGCAAAATGAAAAAGTTGAGGAGAACTTTGTCAGAGAGTTTCCGGAGTATCGGTGAGTACCGTTTCCCTTTTTCGAGCCTGTTGTTCAAAAAAACCCAGAAAACAGATGTGAAATGTCTCCTGCAGCAGCTCAGAGCGCCGCTTCCCACTGAGATGATTTCTGCTCACAGTTTGCGGCCGTGGAAAACCCACATCAGTGGGCTTGTTCGGGTGTTTAAGCACTGCGCACCTCGTTTTGAAGGAAAACTGCAGATTTGTCAAGTTTTTAAACTGTTGTGAGGATTTTCCAGCAGCCTGTCCGCTGCTGACCAGCGGGGCTCACACTTTTCCACTAACGATCATAAGTGTTGGTACACAGCGTCATCTTCGTGAATTCAGTCATATTCATAGGAAGATGACTGAGGTTTGCTTTTCATCAGAATCAGAATACTTTATTGATCCCTAGGGGAAATTATTTAATTTAATTATTTATTGCTACATTTTGTGTCTGTGCTCAGCTCGTCTTTTATAGAAACAACAATGGACGCGATCAGTTCTCCGCTTTTCACATCACCTCTTGTTTTGAAGATACATGCCTGTTTCAGCATCTCCATTGTGAGGCGTGTATCACCGTCTCTGGGCTCTTGGGCAGAAAACATCTGTACAGCTGTCGGCCTGGACATTCTCCTTGAAGTTTGGAGAATGTGCGTGATTCACTGATTTATGACGGAAATGATTCATGGAAGTGATGACAGATTCATGACAAAGAAAGTAGTTCATATTTCAGTAAATGTACCAAAGCGGAATGTTTATTTATTCATTTGTTGCAGTTTTCATATCAGTAACCAAAGCAATAATATCACTGGTGTCGGTTCGGGTTATGTTTTGGACTTTGATAAAAAAAAATATAAGAGATGAACTTTTCTCTCTGTTTGATTTTCTCTACCTGTTCTAAGATGTGTTCATATGATGCAGTAAATTTGAGAAACGAGGGCCTGGCTGATCATCGTCATCATGGTAATCACGGTGTATTGTGTTTATCTGCAGAAACACAAGCGCTCTCATTGTTGAGCAATCTGCTGATCATGACAATGCTTTTGTTTCCAAAGTGTCACAAATTAAATCTTTGACCGCAGCAGCATTTTCAGATATTCCCATCGGGAAGCAGGATTATTTTCATCATATTCTCTCTGCATGGACGAACGCACACATTTCTGCAGTCACTTTTCACCTTAAAAGAGAACATCAGCAGTTTTTATGATGAGTTCAGTTCAGCTCTTAGATTCAATTGAGTCATTGTGTTATGGAGACAGTGTATATGAAGCGCATGCACGGCTTTGTTTCACACGTTGTAATTTATCTGTGATTGACTTGCAGTGTCAGCAATATTGTTCCTAAGGGATTCATAATTAAATATATGAACTAGAGGAAAGTAAAGCGATCTTAGTTTGTCACAGAATTTGGGGCCTGCATATATTTATCATATATTTTGTTTCATGATGGCCCAAATGTTCATTTCGACTGGACTGCAGGCCAGTGTGGCACCCAGAGCCATGCTCTAGGACAATGAGTAATGTGGTTTGGCATCGTCTTCCTCAAACAAACAAACTGCACCTTGGAGAAATAAAAACTGCAGATTTTGTTCGAAAACCTGCATATGTCATTAACTCCGTGACATCTAAATGATGTTGTTATGGTTGCCGTGTTGGTCGACATGATCTGCAACTGAGGATGTGCGTACTCGCTGCAGTTAAGTAAGGCGAACCTCTGCATCAGTGCTGGTACAGTAGAAGAAACTTAAACCAGAAATGAGGTCTTTGATGTCATCTTAATGATTTATTGATCAAAAACAGACAAAAATCCATATAAATCAGAAACTACAAGTTTGGTGTGACTATATATTATTATGACTTTGTAATGTACATTACAGTAACAGGTTATAACTGTTTAAATACATGTACAATGTTCTAGAATAAAATAAAATAATTTTGAAAAAAACCTATTTTTTACTTAATATTCATGACTAAACACTGAAATGAACTCGCTTTACACTAAAATGAATGCTACACATGTATCCATAAATAAATAATACATTAAAAAATAATGTCAAGTACAGTAAAATGTTTGAATGTTTGAACAAAAGCCTGCACGTTGCAAACGTTTTTTTGTTGTATGTTTAAAAAGACCACAAAAACCCAAAATGAATATATAGAAAATACAACACTGTTGCTTCGAAGGAAACACTGAGCAGAGAGTGAGCTGTCCCGGCCGAGGTTTGGCACTCTCTGAGTGCTTCTCGTTTTCAAACAGTTGTGACGTCTCTAATTTGGGAATATCTGAGCAGAAATATTACTGAAATGGTCGTAAAGCTGGCGTTTTGTACACTCGCGTCTTTAGCCCATGCTGGCCACATCACCCACACGAGGTTACAAAATCCCAGAGGTGCACGAGCAGACGACACAACACTAAAGCACATCTGCTGCTAGTGGATGTGACGTCACTTGTGAGGATTGCAACCATTAGTGAGAGGACTATGTTAAATGGTATAAATGGGCGTTAAGACGTCATTGGTGACAAACCCCGACCTCTAAAAAAACATAAATAGTATTTTGTGTGACAAAATTAAGTTTTTTCCCTTGATTGCTGAGATTTGGGAGAACAATTAAAAAAAGAATTCACCACATGAACCCTCACCCATATTAAGATGGATGACACTGTATCCACAAGCACAAACTGATTCTCAAGCAGCACGGTCCTGTTTTTGTTTTGTTCTTGTTTCCATATTTAGTGTTGACTTGAAGAAAATTCTGTTATAAATGCACATTTTGGTCACCATTAAGTGATGCATAGGCGATGTACACTGAAACAAACAAACACAAACGGAGAATGTAAGCTCACATAGCAGGGGGAGGATGCTGAAAACCATGAATTTGGATTTATGATCAATCTCTTTTAAAAACATGTAGATGCTAATAATGGCTCGTGGAAGGTCTGGTTGAGGTCACCTGTTACGGAGGTGATAAGGTGGATTTTTTTAAGTCCGGTGCTTCTTTAGGGCCTGATCGTGAAAGCCATTCAAACCGCTCTCAGCTTTGTCTTTAGATCCTCTGAATCTTTTTAATGACATCATGTACCATAGATGATGAAATCCATAAACTGTTTTACTTCAGTATAATTGCTGGACTGTTTGCTCATGCAGGTTTTCAGTGTAGTGGATCCCTCTGGATCTTTACCTCTGGGATCAACTTACTAATAACTCTGCTGTTTGAAGTACACCCACCAGCTTGTTTCTGCACTTTTTTGTGTTAAGCATTTTCAAATAATTTCATTGAGTTTTGATTAATATGTTACACACTGTCCCGACTTTTTCAGAAATCAGGTTGTTGACTTGCTGATTAACACAAAAATATTTTCAGCGCTACATGTAACTTGGGTTATGTCAGTTGATGTCTGATTCATAGTAAATGTATAAAAACTACAAACTGAATTCTTCACTGGATATGAATTTTATCCTCCGTTTTTTTTTTAAAAAACAAACAGTCTCCAAAGACACACAGTTAGTCAGGTTAGGTTAATTGGTAACTCTAAATTGCCCAAAGGTGTCAGTATGAGTGGTTGCCTCTGTCTATGTGTTAGCCCTGCGACAGACTGCTGGCCTGTCCAAGGTGTACCCTGCCTCCCGCTCAGATTGGCTTCAGCCCCCTGACAAGGATAAGGATAAGGAAGAGAGTGGATGGATAGTTTGTTTCAAATATTTAGGAGCTATTGCTTTTCTATATTAATTTTGTTAATAATTATGCCCATTAATGCCATGAAATAATCAGTGAAATTGTTTATCGGCCACACAACAGAACCTGACGATGTGCTTGAAGTGACGGTTATTGTTTCATGTGACTTATCATCCCGCACTCACATCACTGGCTGTAAAAGGTGCACCCATCAGATCTCTTGTCATATCTCTGTTTTACACACACACACACACACACACACACACACACACACACACCACCTGCGTGGCCTTTGAAGCAGTGTGTTGTAGACAAAGAACAGTTGGATGCAGTCTGTAAGAAAATGAGAGCTTGAGTTTGGGTCAGTGTTGCAGGAGGAAGCGAGATTGGCATTGACTTTTCTGTTTTGCTGATGCTCGTCTCCTATTGGCTGTCTCTCCTCTCATCTAAATCAACACATCTAAGCATTGATCGGCCCCTCGCCTTGCTCCACGGAAGCCTTAACAAAGCAAATTCAAGAGAGCGCTGTATTCTTTATATCCTTGTAGGCGTGTTGATCCAACAGGTCCCCGTGGACAGCACTGTGTTGTATGCGAAATTATAGCACGGTGCAGCGTAATGCGTTGTGGGTATTTTCATTTGAACAGACACAAACCAGGTTGATGGGCTGACACAGAGTTTGTCAGCCTTTTCTGAACAGTGACCGCAGGTTTGAAGAGTGAAATGTCAGTATGGAGTGCTGTGTTTGCAAGATCATGAAGACAGACTGGAGATGACTACAAACAAGAACCACTGCCTTGGACTTTGCCTGACCTCCAGTGCAGATGTTGTTCTTTTTTACCATTTCATGAAACATGATTCTGATTCCTGCAGCATAATGTCAGCTAGTGCCACCAGGCAGCGGCTCTTGCTGAATGCTGATGCAGATGCTGGTGTCCAGTAGCAGTAAATGTTGGCACTGGTATTAGAGCAGACAGAAGATTAGAAAAGCTTTAGATAAATGAGGAGTTCCTTTGGCTCAGCAAAGCCTTCAGTGACCTTCACATTTTTAATATCGCCTTCCTGCAGTTTTGGCGGTTAAAATTTGTCAGTGAACTGATGACCTTGGAACTACAGGGGGTATTAATTCATTGAAGGGAATTAAGAGAGGTTTCTCCTCCCTCATTACTCCTAAAGAGGTGCCCTTGAGCAAGGCAATTAACCCCCAGCAGCTGTTCAGTGGCCAGCAGATCGGAGTGTGGCTGCAGCGTCAAGCTGTTAATGTGTGATTAAGAGTATGGCCACTGTAACTCTCCTCAGGCGGACACGAGTGCTGGGAAAATCTACAGTCTTCACATTCATTTCGATCAGATTGGCACTGTGGGGAACATGGATGGCACCGATTCTGAGATTCATCACAGATGAATCACAGTGAAGCACACGATGTGTTCAAGCCAAACACTCCCTTCGCCTACATCCTGCCCAGGCCGCCATAGCGAGCTAAGAACACAGTCAGTCTGTGGGAAATGGTTGTGTACACTATACACTGTTATTACTATAAAGAAAAACTTTAAATAATATTTTTTGTCATCATATCTGTGGCAAATTATAATGCATTTATGAGTTGACATGGTATTCTACTAAAGAGTAGAGTGAGAACTGCAGGGAGAGGACTGAAAGAAGAGAGACGACCCATGCAGGGAGCAGAGCGGTATGAGGGATGTGTGGTGGGTAGTGGAGGTTGGGTAGGCAGAGATGGAAATGAAGCTGTGTACAGGTAGATTTAAGATCTGTGCATACAGTCAGTCTAACCTTTGATCATAGAAACAAACAACAACCATCATGGGCGTTCATGTGGGTGCTGGTCTGTGTGTACTCACCATAAGACACACAGACCAGTTGTGCTCACTGGAACAAACTTACTCAGATTGATTGCAAAGTGTCCCTGTGTACATTTGGTAATTGGACAGCAGTTGTTTGCTAACCTTTCACAATCTGTCTGAGACTGAATGCAGACAGAATGGAGACAGGTTGCCTACCACTAGCCGACTTTGCGATCAAAAGTGGCTGTATAGAAGTTGAGGGTGTTGGACATTCACCTTTTCGATGACCAGCTGGTTGCTTCAACTACGTGCAATTGGTCGCTGAATGCAAAGAAAAAAAAATGAAATCACTGGGCCAATTTTTTTTTTTTTTATGTCCCTCTGGTTTCAAGGAGGTTTGGTAAAATGGTGAATGCACTGGTTTTCATACAGCATTTTTCTCTATCTGACCACTTAAAGTTTTTTATACAACATGCTAACATTCACTTTTTTCTTTGCTGAAGTAGCGTCTGTCTAACATTCACCGTCAGATGGATGCATCGCAGAGTCACGTGCGGTTGATATCTTGTCCAAGGATATTTGGCATCCAGAGATTGAACCACCAACTTTCTGATTAACAGAGAACCTGCTCTACCTCCTGAGCGAAGCCACACAAAAAACATCTGGTATTCCAAGGTGGTCTTGCATCCAGACGGCTGTGCTCAGGGTGGTGTGGCTGCACGCTTGTTTCGTTTTTTAGTGGGACTGAGCAGTTACAGAGTATGGTTTCAATAGCCCATATTCTGTAACTGCTGTGAAACCCATTTTCCCAGAATGATGAAATATTCTTTTAATTTTAATAGGTTTTAGTGAACTACAGTCAACTATATTTATGCCAAAAATGCTTACTTTAAGGAGTTAAACTACATGTACATTTTCATTGTAATGTACCGTTAGAAAATGTTACATTTGATGGAATCTGATCAAATGAAATTTACTTTGTTGGTATACATTTAGTATATAACAACCATATTTTCGTTAATGATTAAAAATAAATTAAAATATTAGTAACCACTGGTTTTTGATGTCATTACTGTATTTTGAAAATTGTTGCTAATTAACAGCTAAATAGTCAGTTAATCACCTTAAGATCTTATAAACTGGAGTCCATCGGTGCTCCTGCTGCTGCTTAAGCACACTGAGTTTGCTTGTAATGAATTGTGCTATATAAATGAAATTGGCTGTTGCTTGTTGGTCTAAGCTAGCATAACCTTACCCAGTTACAGCACAAAGCTATCAGTTGTACCATTAGCATTTATTGCTTTGATAAACATGTAAAGTATTTTTGTTGTTGCAGCAGTTATAGCTTCTCTGTGATCAGCAAATATATCAGTACTTTAATGATTAAAAAATGTTAGCTAAATTAGCTGCATTAGTTTTGTCTGATTGGGTTTCTCAGCACCAGGATGTCATTAGCTAATATTATGAACATGAGAGGACACCTGTGCTACTCACCACGGCCACTTTGGCATTTTGCTATTTCAGTTAGAGTATTGTTGATCTCTGTTTTCATCTTCCTTCGACCGGGAAGTTCACTGACTTTAAAATTTGTTGTTCAAGAAACTCATTACCTCTTCATCAAAAAATAAACCCCAAATAAAATCACTGTATTAGAAGAGTCTCACCTGTTTGTTCTTTTTCAATATGGGAAGAAAAAACAAAAACACATAAAAATCCAAAAAGAGTATTTTTAACTTTATTTGAATAAAATACAAAAAAAAAATATTTAAATAAAAATATTGAGAAATGCATTTGTTGTTTTATGGGTACTAAATGTTGCCTGTTGTCCACGGCTGGGCCTCCATTGTCTACCTGCAGACTAATCCATTGTATCGAGTGTGGATTTGCGGCTGTCTGGAGTGTGCAGCCTTTGGGGAATGTGTGTGTGTACTGATCCTCTGAGGAGAAGGAAGCAGCGGTTTCACGGCTCAGTGGCTGGGCTGACAATGCTTCCAAACTCACTCTGAGATAAATAAGTCATTTTACCTGGAAGCACCACCTCCTCCCAGATCACACGCTGCCTGTGCTGCCTTTGTCCTTAGACACAAACGCAATCATCACGAGGAAGTAATAACTAATAAATACAATCATATATAAATAATATGTTTGACAGGCTCCTTGTGCTGTGGGAGGAAAATCAAAGACAAATATGAAAAATATTGTTGTCAAATGCAATAATGTCCTGAAAGGAACACGAGGAGTTGATTGTCAGTGTGGGTTTAAATGTAGCATATAATTCAATCACTTGTTACACCCTTTCTGGTAATTTAGACATTAATGACACATTTAGATGTTCACAGTCTCTTCTTTATGCAGCTGCAACATCCTGCACCACAGTTTGGTGGTGTTAGCTCAGAAGGCGGAGCAAGTTATCGACTAATAATAATCGGTTCATTTACCATTCAAAACAGAAAGTGACAGATTTTTTATTTTAGAATTAAAGTGAAGGAGGAGGCAGGACGTTTGTCAGCCAGTGGCTTTTCCAGACAAACAATCCAGGACAGTTGCTCTTTGTTATTAATATTAAAAGTAAGAAAAAGGCTGCTTAGCTTAAGTAAAAAACACCCAGGAAGTAGTCTGAATTGGTACAGTCTAACTGATAGAGCACCTGTGGTTTGTGTTAGAATGGGTCAGACTGTTGGATCGATCGCTTGCTTTTTTTTTAGTCTGCATGAAATTAAGCTTCATGCTTACGAGCACATTGGTGAATTTGACTTTTAGTATAAACCACTCTGAATTCCCAGTTAGTCTAAAAAAGAGCTTAATTTTCACTCATGTTACCAAACATTAAGTACAAATATTGTCTATATATTTAGGAGCCTTTCAAAACCAATAATCACATCCTTCAAAAACAAAAACATATTTTATATGCAGATAAAATGCCTGCCACTTTATGCCATGCATAACATGTCACATTAGCTTGCAAGTGTGGCTAAAGATGCTATGCTAGCACTGGCTGCCTTCTTTCCTTGCAGCTTGAGGTCCACATACTGGTGTTGAAACATACTGGTGTAGAAACATACTGGTGTAGAAACATACTGATGTAGATACAGTCCGGTGGTTATAAATGCCTGTTGAATCCATTACAGGCCATGTACATTTTACCTTACTTTCTTGATTGACTTGTTTTTGGTTTGGATGAGCATGTATCTTTATTTGTCTAGTCGGCACTAGTTTCTGTGCCACTCTGTAGCGTTCCTTCAAACAGTGGTGACTAACACTGAAGGTATCATGTTGAAACGTCCCACTTAACTGTTACTAGAAAAACAATTTTATTGTGTGCAGCTGGAAGTTTTACATCTTTCTTCTTAGAGCGATGCTGTATGTCATAGCTTTGCAGTATCCGACCAATTTACTGGGGGATCGATCTTAGTTATGAGAACTTAAAAAAAAAATGTAAAAACGAAAATTTCAGTTTAAAATGTGAGGACGAGGCAGAAGAAACGCCCTTCAACCCTGCACCAGGAACACGACAAACACCTGATCCTAATAGAGTCAGGCACAGTGCCAACAAGTAAATACATAACTAAGTGTAACAGATGTAGTGAATTCTGTTCATGTTTCGTGTGTCTTAAAGAAAGAAAAAATACCAATATATCAGAATACTGGATTTTTAAAATACCAAATATCTGCATTGATCTTAAAATCCTATATTGGTTGGGCTTAGATGAACAACAATCTAACCAATGCCTGATTAACCTTAACAACAGGAAATAAAACTTCTGATGATAAACTGGAGACGTGAGTTGTTACCAGACCAAGTTTACTCCACAGTCGCTGCTCAGGACTCTTTGCTGCATCTCTGCTGTTATACTTTTTATTTTGCTCATTCTTCCAAATGTGCCAACAGACCCTTCTTCTGATCTTGTGTCGCTTTCTTCTTTTTGCAGCTTTCAAGAAAGAGGACAGCAGCTTTGATGAGGTAAGTTGAAAACAAGTGCATTTTAGAGAGCTTGTGACATCACTGGCCCACTTTCACTGTTATGCTTTCACGGCACTGGCTCGAGCTTTTTCTTTAAAATGACTCTTCAAGGTCTCGTTGGCCAGATGTTGCCAGCAAGGACTGCACTGCAGTCGATTTTTTGGATGTTGGTCCCGTTGTAACTGTGTGCATATGGTGTGTAATATATTCATGTCTGGAGCTCTCATCTCTGAGTTGTCCATCAGGGTCAGTTGCCATCACAGAGCTTCTCTGGCCTGCCAAATGAGGCAGCGACCAGATTCTGTCTATAAGAGCATACGCCGGGCTCCAGAGAGCGTCCTACAAGCATCTCGAGCCCAAAGCTTAAGTAAAAATAGACCAAATCTCATTTTTCTTGTAATTAAAAAAAAAGGTTTTTACATGTCTTTTTTCAGCAGGAACACAGCTAAATAAATGAACCACTTTATGTTACTGCAGTTGCACACAACATGTCTGCTACTATAAAGACGCCTCCACCCTCCTGCCCCAGTCTTAGCGTTGATTTCAAATGAAATGCATGAAGAGACGGGTGATATTTAAAGGTGCCAGGAGGAGCAGCAGTTTAGTCGTTAAATAACGCTGCACTTATGTGTCTCTGCTGACTGGGATGATTAAATCAAGGCAGTGCATGTGCAGCAGAGTACTGTGGATATTATAAATGATCTGGTACATTTTGCCAGCAAATATGTTAATTTGCTATAGGATCTTCGTTTGCATGCACATGTTTACATGGCTAAAAAGCATGCAGCGTGTGTTTTGCAGCACGTGTTTCATGGGAAACCAACAAACATTCGCTCTTGTTTTCCTTTGTCTTTTTGAGCTGAGTTATGAAGTCTGTTTTTCCCACAGATCTAAATTCTATTTGTGGCAGAGGGAGGAGGCTGTGTGTGTGTGTGTGTGTGTGTGTGTGTGTGTGTGTGTGTGTGTAAGAGCTTGTGTGTGCACCCCTAAATGTGCATTTGGTGCTCATAATTTTTCTTTTCTGCAAATATTTGCCAATCAGGTGGTTGTTGTGTATCATGCCAAACAGCAAAAACTAAAATCAGGAAGAAGGCACTGGTCACAGCCACCGGGTCAAACTGGAAAATGTTCTGAAAACTAAAGTTCAGACTAGCCCAGATGTTTTTGCCCTTAAAGATCAGCTCAGCAGCCGTCCTGTCACATGGAATCAATAAAGGGAACTAACAGCCAACCTCAGCAACGCCAACACAAAGAATCCTGCTTGCGGTCTTATCACTTATTCATTGAGCAACGTCACTGCAGACAATACATTGGAAATGCTCCAAAGTTTAGAAACCATGTGCCTGGTGGACTACACAGCTTTAGGTAGCCATCTGCAGCAGGTGCACTGGTGCTCAACAGTCACTGCCACTTTAAGTCAAAAGAGCACCCGAGCAGGATTTCCTCGTCATAGAAACAACATCCCAGAATTCTGAGACCTCCCGACTCCCTCATCAACCAGCTGCTTACAACAGCAAACTGAAGGAGAAAGTGGGAGAAATCAATACGTTATACAGGCCTGCAAAATAACTCAAAGCCAGTGTTGCTGGGACAAAACAAATAATCTACAGTGTGAGTCAAAAACAACACCATCCACAGCATGACAGGTATTACCTTCACCTTATTAGTCTCTCTGTGAGTCTTACAAAAGAAAAATGTGGTGTTGGAGACCCCCATAGTGACAGCGGGGGCAGGTTTGAGGACTATGTCTGGCTGTCTGTGGGCACGTTTTGCAGTCACAAGCTTACAAGATGAATGCAAGTAAAGTTCAAAGATTAGTGTTGCTGGTGGTGTGATCTCATTGCAACATTGTTTCTAAGATGATATCACTTTAGCTTCTGGGAGGGGAACCAATCCGCAGTAAATATCAGTTACAGAGCAACTGTCACGCTGCAGAGCACTCCTGTGTGTTAGAAGACTTTCATTTACACGCATGAATAATGTCAATAGACTAGTCTGTGGGTTAAATGCTGTCTCAGTTTTAAGCCAGATGGAACAAGATGCAAATTTACAAAAAGAGCCGCTTATGTCTCATCAGTGGACAGAATATTCTCCAAAAGTCTTGGGAATCATCAAAATGGGGTTTTTTTAGGAAATGTGAGACGAGCCTTTGGGTGGTTTTCTCCTTGAAATTCTCCCATGATGCCTTTTGTGCCCAGTCAGGGTCTTATCTAACTTTGACCCTAACTGAGGTCAAAGACAACTTAGCTGTTGTTCTGGGTTCTTTTGTGACCTCCTGGATAAGTCGTGGATGCGTTCTTGGTAGACCGAGCACTCGTGAGAAGGTTCCTCATTGTTTTAAGTTTTCACTATTTGTTGATATTGGCTCTCACTGCGATTCACTGGAGCCCCCAAAGTTTAGAAATGGCTTTCCTGACTTTGTTTCTCAGCTGTTTCTTTAGATTGTAGCACGATGTGCTGCTTTTTGAAATCTTTTAACTCAGTGGTTCCCAAACTTTTTTTGCCAGGCCCCCCTTTGTTTTACAAGAAAAATGTTCGTGCCCCCCCACCACCTAACCCCCTCCCCCTCGCACAAACACATCCTCCAAACACACACACCCATATTTTGTTTACAAACTCCATTGCGGTTTATTTCACACCTCAGACATTTAGTAAATGATTAAGCAAATACAAGTAAACGGCAATAAATTACAGGTAGTAATAAAATACACTACTAACTCTTTTACGCTACGTCCACACCTACACGGGTATTTTTGAAAACGCAGCTGTTTCTATGCGTTTGGGCCTTTCGTCAACACGTAAACGGCGTTGCGATTCACCGAAAACGGAGATTATTTAAACTCCTTTTTTGCGTTTACGTGTGGACGAGGATTACAGAGTTCGTCACGCGACGACAAAGGTATGTGCCTCTTTTCACGTCACACTGTGCACCACGTTATTGTTTACATGAGATGAATTGCAGAATGGCAGATAGAGACAAAATACTGTTACTGTTAATCTGACTATCTGCAGGTTTTACACGCTTACATACACACACGCAGTTACTGTCCCTGCATTTAGAAAGGCAGAGGCGTCACGGTGTAATTATTTTACGTGTAGTTGTTTTTTTCCTGTGTAATAATGTTCAACATTGCTGTCAATACATTTTTCAAAAAATGTCTCTCTGTGCAAAATGGGTTCAAAAACATAAACAGCTGTGGGATACTGTTTGTCCGTGATTTGAACCGGGGGAACAAATTACGGAAGGATCAGCCTGATATTATTTGTATCCCGCTGTAACTTTACTGCATAAAGAGCTAACATGTCCAAAATGTCAGGAGTAGTTATTACAAGAAGTGTTTGTGAACTAAAAATCAAGAATGTGGGATCCTGTTTGTCCGTGATTTGAACAGCCCAGCGCTGCTCCCGACGCAGGGAAAACTATTTGCAGGGGAGACCTACCTCGGCACTTGTGCAGGTGAAGCCAAAGGGAAGATATGCTTCACCATACTTTCTAGTCTTTGGCTTGGAAGGAAGTTGGTTTGGAAACATATTTGGCGATGCTTCATCTCCTGGTTTGTGTTTATGTGGGAGCCCCGTCAAAAACCTGTCCATTATGCTAGCAGTGTCCAAGCTTTCTTTTTTTTCTTTTTTTTCTTTTCATACCGCCCCCCCCCTGCAATGGCTCTGCGACCCCCCCTATGGGGCGGGCCCCACACTTTGGGAACCTCTGTTTTAACGTATTTCAAATCATGTCTTTATTATCCAACAGGTGTGACAGTAAACAGGCCTGGGTGCCGATAGTGAAGTCGAACTCAGCTTTCCAAAAAATGCAGTTAATTATTAAAGAGGAAAATGCCTTTTTCACGCACCTGCACGACATCTGGAATCACGCCTCACCGGCATAAAACGTCTGCACTGGGTGCTGGTTACTGTTGGTGGTGGTGATATGTGAGGCTGGCAGCTGGGAAGCTGCAGCCGAGTTGTGTGTAACAGCAACCATGAGAAAAGTGTTAAATAAAGATGCTGGAAAGCATGAAACCGTCATCGGGTCTGCTGTGGATCGTCTATACGTAATCCAAAAATTTGTTTGAGCTGAAATATTTAACGGTAACACATATGCAAAAAACTAAGAAGACAGGAAGGGCGAACGTTGCTTTTTCACAGCACTGTGTGTGAAAAAAGTAGTTGGATTTATCTAAAGTAAATCCAGTGTGCTAATGTAACAGCTAGTATTTATTCAAGTCAAGTCAGACTGAAACCTTCTGTGAAAAAATGTAAGCAGGAATACTTTTAATCGCACCTCCTGATGTACTGTTGGGTGGTTTCGTTTTCAGTTTTGACAAATGTGTGACAGAACAGTTCACCGTGAGGGGGAAACAGACGCTGAAGTCAAAGCACAGCCCCTATTTTTAACTCGTGTGCACAGAGGTTTGTCACCTTTAATACCCGTGTTCCAACAAAAACTTCAAAGCTCCAAAAAAAGTATCTGAGTGTTCTGGACAGCCCAGGGAATTAGTCATTAGTGAGATAACACACAGATGTGTTCAGGGTGTTGGATGTGCTGCAGCTACTGTCTTTCCCCCGTAAACCTAAATGATAAAACACATGGTCAGCTTTGACTGTTTAGATTAGAAATTCTTTTAATCTGCGGGGGGTTCGTGTTCTAAAAACTCTTAAGTACCCAAAATGCTGCTGTTGTTTTTGTAACACGTCACAGTATAATGTCCATGGGAACCTGGACGCAGAGCTGCTATGCAAGTCCAAGAGGGGCACATGATGCAGGCGCAACACAACATGCTAGAAAACTCCTTTAGCAACAGTTAAATGAGCATTTTTATTATTTCTCTCTTTAGCAGTTTAGCTTTATTTTGAAACAATGTAGGCAGAGAAGAAATTGTACTGATAAAGCATGGATAAGGTTTTATTTTTGTTTTGGGTATAAATTATTTTTTTAAAAAAAAACTCATCACATTTGCAGTTAGCAGATAGTTTTCCATTGGAGACATCTGCAAATTAGTGGAGAAGCTACAACCAACAATATTTCGGTCAAATGATTAATTCATCATCCAAATACAAACTGCTGTGTAATTTTGCATGAAGTCTCTAATCACTTAATTGATTATTCCATTTATAATCAGGGCTAGATATTGAGATTCAGTGTTTGATACTTGACACTCGTTCAGTGCTGAGGACTGTGTTTGTAATGTCAAGTAATACAAATTGCCCTCCACTCACTTTATCATTGATAGAATAGAATAGAATAGAATAGCCCTTTACTGTCACTGTACACATACAACAAAATTGTGTTTTTTGATCTACACGTTTGTGGATTTCATTGTAATTTGCTGTTTATAGAATGATAAAGTACCTCCTTTGACTCAGTACCTCAGTATTGAGTCAAAGGAGGTAAATGTGAACAGTCAGAAGAGTCGATGTTCTGCTTGGACAAAACAAACACACATCTTAACAACCCAACGTCTATCAGGTCACCAGCAAACACATTTTGGTAGAATTAGTTTGCTAAGCAAGCGCACTGTCACTAACTTTCGAGGCAAATTGCTTATATGCACTTTGGTCTTACAGTTCTTATATTGTGTGGTTTCAGCAGGACTGGAAACTCTGAAAATAAACAGAGGATTTTCAGCTTTGTACACTTTAAACCTGACATGTGTGTCACAACACCAATCTCATCATGGCCAACATGACTGCCCACTGGGCATCAAGGAATGTTGCAATGAAAGAGATTTCCATCCCATCATGGAAGTCTTATTTTTGTTGGCAAAGAGACACGAGAGCTTGGATATCTTGGATATCACATATATCTGATAACAGGGCCATTTGTCAAGTTTCCTGAGATTATTTGGATAAGAACATGTGGCCTGTGTTCTTGTTTATGAAAGGACTTTTGTGGTGAAGCGAACCATTTCTAGAAGTGCCATGGGAATTAAGCTTGGGCCATTTGCTATAAATGGGCCTTGCTGCTAAAGAAGAATGTAAAGAATCTGAGACGGGGAAAAAATTCCTTCCTGTCCTGCAACATGGTGTTTGCAAGAAACTGACTGATGACCTACAGCTACAGTATGTCTGGGAGTTTGGATTCTGTGCTTCTGTGTGTGCAAGCGCTTCTATCTTTTCTGAGAGAAACAAATAAGCAGGCGCTGGGAGCTGGTTTACTGTCTGATGACCCACTATGATTGATCACAGTAAATAATGAAACTGCACGTTTAAACCAGGGAAATGAATAGATTTAGCGCGCAGGGGAAGAAAGCTTCCTGCTGCTTTTTTGTTATAGGTTTGACAACAGTTTTGGGTGACATTACATTTGAGGTGCTCCGACCTAAATGACAGTATGTAGTATGTGGTAGTAACGACAGGGCCTTTATCTACTTTTGTACCCTCGTTAGGTCTGGGTCAGATGCCCAAAAATATAAATCACAATGTTTATTTCTTCTGCCCTGTGGATGATTCATGAATCAAAAATAGCACTTTTTCCCAGGTATAGGACCCAGTAAGTCCGTCTTACACTGTAGCTGAGTGGTTCATCCTTTAGGAAGACAGTTTTGAGGCTTTTGGACGCTGTTACAATAGCTTTGCATGATTCACAGTTTAAAGTGGTCCTTATTTAGTGCAGCGTCTCAGACAGACAAGCAGAAGGTTTGAACAGCAGGTGACTGGTTGGGACGTTTGTGCTCACACATGAAGCTGTGTGCAGGCGATGACCATGGGCCATGGGGATATCCCCCGTCACCGAGATCGTACAGAGCCAAGAGTAGGGAAATGAATCCAGAGCTTTTGGCTCACATTGATTACTTGCACATAAATGGATTTAACTGTTAGACAATTTTAACACAATTTACCCACAATTTTAAGAGTATGTACAGTACATGAGAGAAAACATAGCTGTTTCACCCCGAACATAAGCAGTGGTGGGTGGGTGCAGTACTCTGGGTTCCTCCCACAGTTCAAAGACAGGCATGTCAGTTTTTCATATCAGCGCTTTGAATGGTCAGTAAGATTAGTGGAATGCTATATAGACAGAGTGCATCACTGTACATGTAAACTGTGCTGCTTTTTAAGTGGACAGGGAAACAACTTTGTTCCAGTGACTTGGTGTGTGAGTCTCCTTTATGCTTTCAGCAGTGAACGCTTATTGAACTCACTGCAGTGACATTTATGTTTAGTTTTGCTATACTGTCCCTGTAGCTCATGCAGGATTTGTTGTTTTGCATGGTGTCCAGTAGCATAGCTGTCTAACATAGACGAGGGTTGTGGGAATTCAAACAGCATAGACACTACTGACAGGCATTTGCATGCTTCTCAAAAAAAAGAAGAAAAAGACCACAGTCACATGACGTGGCCCAATTGCGATCATGTTGACTGATGTTTAGGTTATAGGACAAATTTTCTGTTTGTATTTTCGATGCAAACAGAAAACAGTGTTTCCATAGACAGTAGAAAAGATAGAAATAGAGAGCAGATCTGAAAAGTGAAAATAATGCAGGTAGTGTGCATGATTGTGAAAAAAGACTATCCAATAGAAATACAGAAATCTGTGGACCAACGGTTCTCTGCCATGACCTCTAAAATCACTTCCTTGCAGTGTTTATTAGTCATTTGTTGTGTGTCACATAGAATAGATTATTAAGTGATTTTTAAACATTACGATCATTCTAATTGTCAGGATGCTTTTCAGGAATACGTGAACAGAAGATGGCAAAGAGTTTTATTCCTGTAAAAAATGCTGTTCTGCTTTCAAATCTCACACCGTGGATGGAAGTCTCTGCTCCCACATGAGTTGTTGCAAATGGGTGAAAGATCTGAGGAGAGCCTGAGTCCGCTTATCCTCTCCTGCCTCTAATGGAAATGGATTCTGAGACCCGACTGGCTTAATCTAAGTCTGCGATAAAAGTGCTGCACTCAACAGAAAGAGCCCGTGGAAGGCTTTGATTTTTCAGGATGGTCTCTTTGCATACTTTCTTTGTGCGTTGTGTGATTTTTATTGTTGCGAGTTAATTTGCCGTCAGAGGAACGGTCCGTAATATTCAGCTTAACCGAACCGTCGGGTTTTGTTAGAGCTTCTCGATTAGGTGACAGAAGTTGTCATTGTCACTAAAGTAGCGGTTTTCTCATTAGCTATCTTTGTTCCCGTTCTCTTGTCTCTTTGTCACTCTCCATTCTGTCTTTGTCACATGCAGACTTCATTATCTATTCTCTGTCCAATTGGATCTGAATAATTTTATGTGCTTGGTGTTGGGATCAAAAATTAATGCAACAAATGTGTTTCTTAATTACCAGAGGTCTGTGGAGAATCCATTAGAAGCAAAGCCCTGTCATTACTTCCAGGGAATGTAAATCGCTGTGAATTCTGTGCAATATTTAGTAAAAGAGGAATGAAAAAACGACCCAGCACGAGCATGTCACGATTCTCGCTGCTCTCATTTGTGTTTGTCACGCTGTGAGCCTGGAATTCTAATGTTCCATGTGCATTCGGAACAGACTTAAAGCAGACCCAGACTAATTCAACCTTGTTCGTTTTTAATGTTTTACACCAAGACTGCCAAACGCCATTTAACAGCCGTTTGTAAAACCAGATCAGAAGAATTGTTTCCTTTTGACCAAGATATCAAATCAAACTCACTAAACCTCAGTCAGCACACAAGAAGAGATATGTAGCTGTGGCTGTCCTCAATCAAGAAACTGACTCTTCAGACATTCACCTCATCCTAAACCAGGAGTTTGACTGGTCAAAGACGGAGGATGTGGTGTGAAATACATGACACACACCAGTGATGAATCTATTAAAATCGCAGCTCTTGCAAAGGTTACAGCCCACGTCCAACTGTTGTAGGTATATTAGGTGGGCAGTTACTGTTTTTGGTGCGTTGGTTTATATTCATGTATACATGTATCATTTAGTGTTTCATTTTCATACAGTTGATATGTAAAAGATGATTAAATTAACCGCTTTTGCCTAAGCACCCACTTTTATCCTAAAGTTACCTTTAGATAGAATCCGAGGATAAAATCAAATCAGTGTTGCTTCTTGTATATATTGCTTGTAAATGTTCCTGCTCTGGAACAGATGACTAGAAGCTTGTAAAAAGAATTGCTTCTTTCTTGTAGCATTTCCCTGTCGAACATTAGCATGCTCAGAAGGCAAAACGGCAACATCAGAGTCTGATTCAATTGATTTTTGTCTGAAGTTTGAAAATTCCAATCAATGTGGCATATTGATAACAGTCTCTTCAATGACAAAGAAAAGGCTGCTGATTAAAGTGCTGCCTGGTTATCTTTCTACCGGCATGAATGTCCGACATGGTTGTGGATGTAAACCTTGACATGAATTCAATAAAGTGTTGAAGTCAGACCAAGAGTGAAAAATAAAAAGCTTTTGGACCTATCAGCCTGTTAATCAGCAGAGATAAAAGACCTCTGATGAAAGCAGCAGATGGGTTAAGATGTTTTGGAGGCAGTTCAGCCTGCAGCACGGGGCACATTACGATGCTGATCGACCAGTGCTTGTGGCCCAAAGCTCGGATCAGTTCACCTACCTTTCCATGTCACCCACTTCACATCCACATTATCAGAAACTCGGTTTAAGTCTTTCAGTTCCCTCCTACAGCAAGACTGCAGGGGTAGAGGTCACATGGAATCAAGCTAAGAGATCTGAGGTGGTAATAACATGGTGATTAGAAATGAAAGGTAAAGATTAAGGAATGACTTTCTGACAAAATAAGGTCATTTCAAGATTAAACCTTTGTGTTGTGTTGCCAATAATAATGCTGTATTAGGGTTTTGAAACCCATGTTCAAACAGAGCTGACATTATCTGTTTCATAATAAAACTATCAATTCTACAAAAATAATCAGAACCTGTTGGCAGGAAAATGATTTTTGGTACTGGAAGCTTACTGGTATCGATTTCTGGTCCATGCTCTATTGACCAATCAAATTTAAACAGAATTGGATTGCATGCAGGTAAACATGCAGAGAGCTGAAGAGGGATTGCATTTTCCAAAATGACTGTCAATAATGTCACCGAAGAAAGTCTTGCATTAGTAAACAGTAACTGATAGAAGGTAGAATAGATGAACCTGGATGTTGGTCATCCATCTCAGACCTGTGATGGACAGCTAATTAGCAGACTAGCCAATGTGTGTCCAGAGTGTACAGAAGTATAACACTCGATCACCAAAAGAATGATTGATTATTGAAATAAATAATTAGGAAGTACCATGTAGTGTTATTCCTTTTTATAGTTCTAAATAGTTCTGTTAGGCAGTTCATATCACTCTGGACCAAAGCAGACATTAATAAGCTCATATATGTTTCTCCAATTTGGGGTAAAATTTATGTCTGATTTGCAAAAAAATGTAACTCTTAGGTGTTAGCATACCAGTACTCCCTTACCTGTGGACAGCCTGGCAGATCTAATGACTTCAGCTGTCTGAGTAACTTTTTACGTGTTTTCAATTCAGTTGAATTCACTTTTATTTATATGGCGTGACTGTGATCACTGAACTGTATTTGCTTATAGTGCTTAGTGTGTTGTAATGAGCATGTCAAATTGCTTTCAGAGGGCTTTCAAGCTCGGTAAGCAAGGTTAATGTTGTGGATATTATCTGTAAAATAATCAGCACTTTTGCTAGTGAAAAGACAAACAGGCATTTTGTTAAATCCAACATGTTTACAGTTAAAGCTTCGGTGGATGGCTCAGAAAAGCCTTCTGAGGTAAAGTCCTTCGATGTGTCGAGGAGCAGAAATATCCACTTTTAAAGGAGAGACAGTCGCCGCACGCTCTGTAATTGCAGATACAATGTGTATCGGAAAGCTGTTGTCAGGCACTCATTGTCACTGTCATGTCTCAAAGACATTTCCAGCTGGTGGCTTAAAGTCAGCCCACTAACTAGCAACGTAAGTAAGAGAGATGAGCTTTGGCAGGAACACTCGATGTCTTATTCATTTCTTTTTTCTGTTGTACTCCTAGGAAGTGAAACTGTGTGAGGTTGCACTCAGACATATTGAGCGGTGCTCAGAGAGTTGTCTGTCAGTAATCGCAGTCTGGAATTCACACGTTTCCTCATGCTGTGCTTCTAATACAAGCCTCATTACATGCTATCAGCGACTTCCATTTAAAAACTGTCAGCTGTTATAGAGAGATCATGTCTCAGTACTGAGTCAGTCGGGCCAGTTGTTTTATTTAAAACAGAATTATCTTCATTTTGTAAATTATGGACCGCGTTAGAGGAAAAGTGGGAAATAAACCAGGTCGAGGCTTCAACACTGAGAGCATATAGGTGTATAATGCATGTGGTAAAAACTGAGTTAGTAGCTGAGGACCTGCTCTTTCTCTACCATGCTAGTAAAATTAAAGCAAGAATATCACAAAATACTCAAATCAGAGTATTTAAACTTTGAAATGGCACAACTCCTTTCTTATCAGTCATAATGGTTACATATCAGAAAAATAAACAACAACAACTATTTAACATTGTGGTATGAATCCTTGTTATCTGAAAGGGGGGCCTCAACAATGTCACCTTGGTGTGTATCAGTGTGCAGGGCCAGATCAGTCTGTGTTTGAAAATCACTTCAAGATGTCTGCTCCTCGTGTGACCTCACAACTCTTTTTTTCTCCCTTTTTTCCCTGAGCTGGAGGAAGATATTGATAGATACCCTTGAATGGTCCTCTCTCCTGTTGTCTGTGTGTGTGCGAGGTGGAGGGGGGGTGAGCATACAGGGGTCCACCACATCAAAATGTTATTGCCAAAGGAACAGCACTCCTGTTCTACTGAGGAATGCAGCAGGACGAGTAATACAGAGATTACTCATTTATTCTTGTACAGTGTCTTTTTTGTGACTGTGCGTGTGTGTGTGTGTGCGTGTGTGTGTGTGTGTGTGTGTGTGTGTGTGTGTGTGTGTGTGTGTGCGCGCGCGCGCGCGTGCACAGTATTTTTAGTTTTCATTTGAACTACTTGCAAATTAGCAGTACTGTTGTTAGCTCCAAGTTTAGATTTGGGAAAGCATTAGGCCTGAGAGCCAGGGTACAAAGATCCAGATTTTCTCCGATGGATGGATGGGTGGGGCTTCATTGTAGCTCTTCTAATCCTTGTTGGCACATAAAATTATTTGGTTACATGGTCAAGTTGGACACCAGGTTCTATAACTGGAAATACTCCAGGGTTTGTTTGTGTTGGCACCCTGTAAATCAGGGGTGTCCAACTCCAGGCCTCGAGGGCCGGTGTCCTGCAGGTTTTAGATGTGTCCTCGATCCAACACAGCTGATTTAAATGGCTAAATGACCTCCTCAACATGTCTTGAAGTTCTCCAGAGGCCTGGTAATGAACTAGACCCAGGGTGATATCTAAAACCTGCCCTTGAGGCCTGGAGTTCCCCATTCCTGCTGTAAATGGTGTTCCTAGCTTTCAGTCGTCAGCACATTTCACAAGACAGTGAAACAATCTTTAAAGCTGATGGCTAGCATGTTAGCTAACTTTTCCCCGCTTAGATATCCAGCTTAATGGGTAAGATTATCATCGATTTCCATTCCAGTGCTCTCTCCTGCAAACTGGTTTGGTCTTTACCACAGTGTTTAGCAGCTGGTTGCTAAACTCGTGTCTGTCTGCTGTTTGGTGTTTGTGTGCCATAGATTAATCGACAGCTGCCTGCTGCTAAAAACAGATAGATAGATGCAATTAGATGCATCATTGGCTGCTGCCATTTGTTGTAGTGATGTGTCAACAAGATCAATGAACCAGCTTTAGCTAACGTGACAGGTGGTCTAAATGCAATTACAATAAACAGAACCTCGCTGAATTTTCAGCAGATACATTTATAGCTGACTCGTAACAACTACTACAAAAACGTGCTTTTTTCATTTTGTTATCAGCTTATCCAAAAATGTTTCCTGCCATTAGAATTGTTGATAACCTTTTGCACAATGACAGAAATAAGCCAAAATAAGCTTGTGGAGTCCACTAAGTTCTTCCAGAGCAAAAGCTAATGTTTGAAATGTATATCTGTGTATAAATGGTTAAAAACCTCACCAAACCAAAAACAGCAAAGTTACAGTCTGGAAATCCAAAAGAATGAGCCTCGAGATCCTAAAAACACAAAGTCTTCAAGAGATGCCAGAGTTGTAATTCTGAATCTTTTCAAAGATTGATTATGCAGCTGCTTTTACACTCACTGTGTTCAGCTTAGTGACTTTTTCATTAAAAGTGGTAAAGTGAGCCCACAGTTTGAGAAATCAAACCTTGCAATGACAGGAGATCTCACCAGTTGATATGATGACAGCTTTGTCATTATTAAAAACGATGTTACTATTTAAAAGTTCATAAGTACTCATTAACAACATTAACTAGTTTTTTCAGGGCTTATCAGTCGTGGTGCTGGACCGATCTGTTACTGATATTATAGATTTGTACTCATCCCTACACAATCTTCTGTGCGATACACAACTTACTTTCATGGTTAATTGTTGTAACAGAAATAACAAGAGTCAATAAAACAGGGAGACTGCTTTAGACTGAGAATATTTTTAGTCAAGTTATCGTTTAATCTGCGCCTAAAACTTAACGCCGGCACAGACTTGGATTCTATGACCACTTGGTTTTATTAACAGGAAATATCTGAATTTATGAGTTGACAAGAGCTGCCTGAATGCACCACTGAGACTGGGAGAGCAGTAGGCTTTGGGTTGCAGCTACATGATTGACATGTCTCCTATTACAGTAAGTCATGGTGGTTGCAGATTGCTTGTCCTGTCTGAGCTCCAACCAGGCTTTCACCCCCCTCTT
Source organism: Oreochromis niloticus (assembly GCF_001858045.2). Taxonomy (NCBI): domain Eukaryota; kingdom Metazoa; phylum Chordata; class Actinopteri; order Cichliformes; family Cichlidae; genus Oreochromis; species Oreochromis niloticus. The sequence goes on along the minus strand of NC_031976.2, from coordinate 2,515,920 downwards.
GACCTAATTTGAATTTTCTGGATCTAATAAGTGACAGTGAAGGTGAGGAGGGACAAATCAAAGCTCTAGAACATCCATCACTGACCCAACATGCTTGTCAGGGTCAGCAACCTAGCAGCAGGTTAAGATTAGCATGCACGTGATGAGCCTCTGCCCTACTTCACGAGCCCGATTTTAGTGAAACGCTCTCTGGCTTTAGTCAACTCATTAACTCTGAGTGCTGTGCATGTGTTTGCCTCTATATGACTCCCGCTGTAGGGCTAATCCTGACTGACTGACTGTCACAGTTGAAGTTGTTGCCACTGGCCATGTTTGTTTGGTTCCATCCATCTGATTTGTGACAGTTGCTGGCTAATCTTTGCGTCCTCTCCCGTGAGAAGACGCACAAATTCTCCCAATCTGAGGATGACTGCTGAGCTGAAAGTGAGCCGAAACACTGTCAACCCTCCATGTGCTCACTCAGCTCCAGTCCCCCTCTGGAGAAGAGTCCATATTGAAGAGTAATTTAATTTTACTTGGTATAACTTTCCATTCCCCTGCATGTGAGGATTAGCGCTATCTCTGTAAATTAGATCGGCTGCCTGCACTATCACTTGCAACAACCTCAGGGCTCACGAGGTAATTGTGGGTGATGTAGTATTGAGGAAATTTAGAGCCGAGTCCTTTCAGCCATCGTGGTCAGCGTGAGGCCGCAAGTGTTAGCAAATGGGCAGGGATAACATCTCGTTATACATTTTGAGTGGTCTAATCACGTCTTTAATTAACCCTTCACTAATCGGCCCTGAAGGAATCCTAATGGATTAAATATTGCTGAGGTATTAAAATGCAAATGGTAATGCGAAGCCAGCCTGGTGGGCCTCCATTGTGAAGCATGCCGCGATAATAGTGTTGGATGTGATGTTGCATCCATCATGTTGAAGGCTCTGGAGCTCCCCCATATGCCCCCAAGGTTCTGTGTTTTTGGTGTGTCCAGACAGGAAATGGGCCCTGACTGTGCACTGGAAGAAATGATTGAGGAAGGTGATTCTAGGAAATGAGACATAAGAAGGCTAATGGAATAGCACATAACTGTGAATCAGCCTGACGGTTGTGTTGTGGGTTTTGCGAGTTAGGCAGGCAGTCATGCAGATTGCTCATTACCCTTGCAGATTTTAGGTAAAGTAAAACTAAATGTCTGAAACCCCACTGGTCTTTAGAGGGTGCAGTGTTTTATTAGAGCCAACAAAAGGAATGTGTGACAAGTTTTCTTTTAAGCTTTAGGTGGGATAGAAATGCAAATGTTGTCCAGCCATTGTGCCCCAGAAGTCTGTCTTCATTAGAGTAACAGCACGAGTCCTTTGTTTCGAAGATCTTCCAGCCCCAAATGAAGTCTCTGTCCCATGATAAGTTCCAAAAAGCTATTGTTATCCAGCATGCACATGTTTTTCATTACTGACAGGGGACACATTACCTAAATGGGGTTTTTGGCATTGTGAGGGAAATGATAGTGGGTTATAGCAGCTGGTAGCTAGTCTCAGGCTGGCAGACTGTAATGGCGGATCTGTACGGCCGTGATCGTTTTTATTTACCAATAACAGTTAATTAAATTATGAAAGCCTTGTGATAGTTCTTCACTATATACATGTAAACAATAAGTAAAAAGTGAAGAGACAAAGTGCATGAAAACAAACTCTGTGTCACTGCCACAGCTTTTGGCCGTGACTGTGTTTGGGCTTTTCATGTGTAAGAGGGCACATCCTATACAGCAGAGTAAGCAACACATTTCACCTTTCGTGCCCTGGATTCCATCTTAACAACATTTACAAGGTAAAAAATTATTTCATGTCCTTAAGGAAAATTTAGCCCACTTTGGGAGAAGTGTCATCCACATCAATATCTCAGTGTGACTGGAGGCACAAATGCGTGGCAACTGGCTCAAGTGATGCAAAGCCTGTTAAACTGATGTAATCCTCAGACCTCGTTCAGTGTAACAGGCCGTACGACGCTGAGCTGCAGTGCTCAAGTTATGAATGTGTGCTTTTAGAGTAGAGCAGGTCCGATCAAAGTGTAGTTTGTGCCCAAAAAAATTCACAAAGATAATCATGTTAGTTACATCCCAAGAAGTTGATCCTGTTCATCTGGACGTAGAGTTTTCAGTGGGAGAAACTCAGCTGACTGCAGGTTTTGCACAATGACTGAAAGCAGCTCACTGAATGAACAATGGGCTGTGAGGTCCAGATGAACAGAATCAACCTCTTGGGATTTACTTCCCTGGATGACTGAGCGTGCATCGAGACATGTTAGTTATACATCTAGGTCAATTCTCTAAATTCATTTCTTTCACAGTGCTGGTTAGATTTGTGGAGAGGGTTTTTTGTGTGCCATTTCAATCTCAAACAGGCTTGCACCACCACTGGCCTGCCCTACTGGGAGCTAACTGTATTTCAGTGTGTTGTCTGAACAGGTTTGATGAACTATTTGACCTTAGGCACAATGCCATGCTGCATAAGAGCTGACAGGAAATGAGAAAGAAGAGATAGGCTATGACATGGATTAAGTCTTTGAATGAATTCATTGGTATTTTGTAAACGTGTAGTCAACATGTTAAACAGTCATTGTTTAAAGGTTGTGACAATCTGTTTTGTTGTTGTTGTTTTAATTAACCTTGAAAGATTAGCACAAGAATCTGTCCAAACCAGCTTTTAATAATTCTAAAGAAGATTTATTAGAAAATTGGTAAACAATGATATCATTTAATCTGCTGATTTGTTTTTAACCACCTGCCGCTTGAGTAAAATTAAAAATGAAAGCAGGTTGTTACCTAAATTTTGATGGTCACTAGCAGTTTTTCTGAGAGATGTTAGCTTGTCACAAACACTTAAACTACTCGCCAGTCAGTAAAGAAACTGTGAAAAGAGCAACACAAACCAGACACAGAGACAGATTGCCTTCAAAGTAAAAGCTGTGCTTTATCACTGTAACCAACACTTTTTAGAAGGTGCACGTTTAACTGTGGAGGTGAACAATCTCTGTTTCGCCGTTCCACTTTTTGACACAGCAGTCTCTAGATCTGTGACTGAGGCCTTGGGAAGATGGAACAGCATAGGTTACAGGACTTTCACTCAATACACTGAGGTTCACATCACACTGAACAATATTCTATACTTTTTACATTTAGTTTGGGTAAGTTTCAGTAAAGATCACCCTGCCACGGTAGAAAGTCCAGGCTTGGGGACCCATCGAAGGAAGAATGTTGGGTAATCGCATCTTTGAAATGAATAAATTACAGTGTAACTTTTTAAAAAGTTTAAAAAAGAAACAAATTCACTGAAGTACTTTTGGGTGTGTAGCCTATATACATACATATACATATGTATATATATATATATATATATATACATATGTATATGTATGTATATATATATATATATATATATCTATAGTGAGTAATAAGAATGAATGGCAAATTGTTGAATAATATTTGGGAAATCAATTTATTCCAGCAGTGATAATAATAACAATGATAATAATTACTCAACATTAGTGTTGTAGTTTATTTGGATGATGCTTCTTGAAAATCTGAAATAAATCTTTTTAATAACTGACAGACTTATTGTCACTGTGGCACAGTATCATGCAGAATACTTGTGTAATGGCTGACCTTGACTTGCATAGACACAACTGCAGGATTAGCTTTATTCCCCCAGCACACAGCTGAATTTAGATGAGGAATAGCTGGTTAGCTGAATTGCAAAACCAACACGTTGTGTTAAAACCAACACTGCAGTGTTGAAAAATACACATCATGCCGAGATCTGATTTTTAAATGCATCACTTTTAAAGTTGCATCGAGTGTAATCGGTAAAATAAATACAGATCACAGTCACATGAGTGATGGATTACATCTAATCGCTCTTTCATCGGCTGAATTTCTGTCTGTCATCATGCAATAATTCCATCTGTGACCTTCTCAGTTACATTCACCAAATGATGAAGATGAATAATGAAATTTCCGTGGTGGTCCAAAGTGTAATGAACAAAAATGTAAATTAAACAAATTTGCAACACAAGTGCAGAACATCAGAGAGAAATGAAGCAGTGTCCAGATTATTGGACACATTGACAAACGTATCTTCATGGCAGGGCAGGAATCCACCTCTCTCTGTGCCTTTCCTTCACTGCTCATTTCCCATCGGGCCAAACGAATTGATGTCAGGCTGAAATGTCAGGCTAAATATTACCCTTCATAAATGAGCACATGAGAAGAAAGGAGAAATAAAATCATGCTTTCTGACCTTTGAAAAACAAATAAATATCAGCTCATCTCCATGACATATTATTGTGTTTTCCTTGTCTAAATGTGGATGCTGCTTTCACAGCAGTTGGTAGAGAAAGGGGTCACGGCGTGGTCACGGCGTGGTCACTGTGTGTGGGTCTGTACCTGTGCATCGTTGTTGCAGCAGTTCAACCCCATCCACAGACCAAGAAGGCCTCAGAGGGGCCGTGACATTTTTAACCAGAAATTGAATAGAGACATGGGAACAATATGTCTTAGTTATTGGAGTGCAGGCTGTGACTTAGACTCATGCATCAGTGTGCTAATGAATTGGCTCCATACTGGTCTTGTTATTAAAGGTCATATGTTTGCATTGACAATCTCTTATTATAGTGACTGGGCTTGAAAATGCTTAATCTGACTGAGTGAGATGTGAAATGGTACCAAGTCGACTGCAGGGCTTCCTTTTAGTAAATGGACTGGTGCTTACAGTATATAGCACTTTTCTACTCTATCTCAACAGTCAGAGCACCTTTGACTACAAGACTTAGTCACACAATCAGACAGCACTTTATTCTATTCCTAAGCACCTTGTTCTCACGTAAACTCACACTAGATGCACCAGGGAAACTCAGGGCTCACCCAGGATACTTTAACATGCATTATACTTATTTGTAGCTCTTTAAATTTTTCATCGTTTTTAACTTTTATTATGTTTTTAACTTGTATTGCTATGTATCGCTTTTATTTATTTATCTCTTTATTTTCAAATAGCTGTACAGCACTTTGTTTGAAAGCGCTTTATAAATAAAGTTATTATTATTATTATTATTATTATCATTAAAATTTATATATATGTATACACACACACATATATATATGTATACACACATATATATATATGTATACACACATATATATATATGTATATATATATGTTATTTTCTTTTTGTGAATAATGCCCAGGTGCTAGTTTCGATCACAGGGTGAGCTGTGACCCTTATGTTATATGGCTAAATGTAATGCAGCAGCCTGGGTTCAGCTCTAACCTGGTGCCTAATCATTCACTATCCTACCAAACAGAAGATGAAAAGAAAAAAATATAACAAAATTATAACAACCAAATATTTGAAAGAACTCATCTGCGGAGCCGGGTGGGACATAATGCACTTGATTCTGTCTTAGTGCAAATAAACCTCACTGTTTTTATGGCTGTTTTTAGAGCACACGGCACATTTAAGGAAAGTGTTGTCTGTGAGCAGCTTTGTCTAAACTGATTTTTCACTGAGTCAAGATCTTTCAACTGTTTTCTTGTGAAACCTCTTAACATTCACCATTTTTATTTAAGCACTTGAAGCTTGGAAGCATTTTGTTTGTAGCAGTCTAACGGTAGAAATCCTCCAGTGTGTGCCTTTATAGATACTGCTGCTGCTCCTGCTGCTGCGCTCTTACTGTGGTATTTATATACTAAGATAATTTATGCTGTTTGAACTATGAGGCTTTGAAACAATGTCCTATTTAAAGTACTTTACTTGTGTATTAAATCTAGTGTGTGTGTGTGTGTGTGTGTCTGTGTATGTGAATACATAAACTAATGTCGCAATCTTTTTTTTAGAGGCATAAGCTACCCATCATGTGAAAATCATATGTTTGCATTGAAGTTGGGGTGAAAAATGCTAAAAGTGATGGACTGATCATCTGTTGCAGTTCAGTGGTGGTGGTAGACCAAACACCAGCGCAGGCCCTCTGATGCCCTGCAGCCGCTGGCCTAAACATCAGTCAGCAGCCCTAGACTAAAAAACAACCATTTTAAAGTGTTTACTGGGCTAAAATCTGAATATACCTTCTAAGACAACCAGTCGCATTTAGTTCAGGACCACTGTGGTGCAAAGGAAATTGTTTCCATCTGCAGTAAATAATATTTGACCACACGGATCTGTTCTGAGACCTCCCTGCTGTTACCTCCATAAACCTTTGCCTGGTGGAAGCTTTCCGCCCTTCCGTGTGCACACATGGAAATCCAAAGACGGGGGAGAACTGCAGCAGGATCTCAGAACACAGCAGACATCAGTGACAACAGTCTGTGCCAGACTGGTTCTCTCATACTGTGGAGTGGAGCCAATCAAGAATTGCTCTAAACCTGCATTCTTTTAAACTGTCAGCAGGGGGAAAGTCCACTGATTGCAAAAAGAAACCTGGCTGTACGGAGGTCTATGTGAACACAACCCCGCTGAGCTGTTGATCTGCAACCTCAGCAAACAGTCATAGCCAACACAACATGAGTTTCCTTTCAAGTATTGCAGTACCCATTAGACTCAAAGAGGAAGATAAAAACAGCACATACCTAACTATATGCAGATATGCAGTATATAGGTGGAGCTGGTATGCAAAGCGGCTTGCAGCATCTGTGGGCAGGCTAAAGCAGTTTCAGTTGCATCTTATATGAGATTTGCAAATCGGATAAAAGAGAATCCGCTGAGCCATCAGCTAATGCGGCTGAGCTGACACATTGCTGCTAAGCTTGACTTTGTGCGTTAGTGAAACTACTAAATTTAATTGCATAAAATGGTCAGATGGTGTCATCAAGACAACCCTGCGTGCATGTTGGAGTCCCGAGTCAAACCACAGGGTTGATTTGTATGTTTTCTGGGAACCTTTAACCTCTGTGTTATTAATAACTCACACCAGTGAAGGTTCATGCTGTAGTTCAGGTTCTTCCAGACTGCTGCAAACACTACAGTGATAGTCTAAATAGAAAAATGAAGATTATGAGACTGTGATCCAGTGAATGGAGGGAGTTTTTAAACACACGTTTAGATGTATGTGTCAGTGAGGAACAGTGAAAGCAGGGAGGTGCTCAGTAGCACACGAGAGCTGGAGGCGCTCCGCTCTCGTGTTGATACTGGTGATTAAATGGTGTGTAGCAGCTGGTGCCTATATTAAAGCATCTAATCACCCTTGAATGATGGCGGCGGCATGCTCTGTCTCCTCATTCAAATCTCATTTAAATCAAAGCAACAAGCATAAACAGAGATGATGTGTGTTGGTGTTCCCAGAACGCTGCACTCCTGAAATGTGCAGAACACACAACAGAAAACTGTCAGTCTGAATATTTAATCATCTCTGCAACATGTGCTGACAGGACGGCAAAGCGCTGAATAAATGGACTGCTAATTAGGCAGCAAGTTAAATTTAACTTGATGTATGTGTTAGGTTGCATACACTGGATTATAAAAGTGCAGTCATCACACTTGGCTAAATAAATCACAGCTGAAGTACTTTTTAGGCACAGGGGTAATAATTAGCATCCTCCACTTTATGTCTCCAGACTGTCTGATCCAAAGAGTTGTCTAACATGTTGTGAAGCTCCCGTCACTTATCACACACTCTTTAAGCTATGTGATGTGACTGTTTTTAAATGCACCGGTTCCTTTATAGCGCTTTTCATACAAACACATTTTTCTATGCCTAAATGCTTTCTATCTAACATTCACACCTGGATGGATGCATTGGATAGCCATTTGGATATCTGGCATGCAAACTGGAGCAGCCAGGGATTGAACCACCAACCTTCCAATTAGTAGGGGACCTGCTCAGCCTCTGCACTCACAGCCACCTCATTATTCACCCTCTATTATACACGTGAAGATGGACTCGGTACCTTTTTTATTAACCTCACAAGTAACATTTGAGCTAACACGCAAATAACAAAACCTTAAGAGAACACGCACGCTAAGCAGAAAGGCAGGAAAACTCGATTTAATCCATCAGCCTAAACTACCATGTAAGATAGATTCTGAACAAACATGCTGTGAGAGAGAGAAGTGCTGTGAGATAATGACCGACGAGCAAAAACTGACGAATACAACTGGTGCCCACATGTATCAGAAGACTGTATCAGACTGGTACTGTATTCTCAAGGTTATAATATCAGTATCAATAATAATGCTTTACGTAAATATGAATACAGTACAAATACAGAAATAACTCAAAGTCATTGAAACAGACTTTCCATTTTCTTGACCGCTAAGTTATCAACCACCTACCAGATTTGCAGTCATTTGTTTAAGTTAGGGTTAGTATGGTGGGTTAGGCTGACATCTGTTCTGCATCTGGCACACCTAAACCTGAGCTCTTGTGTCTCCTTACCATTTAAATATATAAATTAAAGTGAGGGGACGGAGTCTCCTTATAGAGGAGCTTCTTTGTTGCCCCATCAGTCGTGCTGGACACGAACATGACTGAGACGGGTGTGATAGCACATGTTAGGCTGCATAAAGCTGGAAACCATCAGAGGTTTGTAGTTTCAGACTTTACATTTCTGGTAAAATTGTCTTTTTTTTTGTTTCTTTTTTTTACATTAACAGTGATGCAATCACTAACCTTTGTTAGGTTAGAAGGGAAATGAGATTTATGTGAAAGTCAGTGTACATTTGACAAACTATATTTCTCCCGTTCCTTTCCACAGGCAGCTATACAGGCTAATAAACATATTCAGTATGGCCTCATGTCTTCATGATAATTTCACAGAAGTATCTGTTTGAAGCGCACAGCAATGGATGAACCTACTCTGTCGTTACACTCGGCATATTCTGACTGTTAAATACTCTCAATGAAATCAGCTTCTGCATACATACCTCAGCACAATGAGACCACAGATGACTGAGGTGGCCATATGACAATCTTTTTTTTTCTTCCTGATGCAGAAAGCTAGCAAAGGCTGCTTTGTTGACAGGCTCCCTTGCTGAATCTGAGCTGCCAACAAAGGATGTCTTTCATCCTCAGTGGCTGCGTTGCTATCTGCAGGAGGCTGCAACCTTCCCTTATCTAGCGCCAGATAAAGCACTTTGTCATTCAACAGTTTACTGCTACCAAAGGCTTCTTCCCTCTCAAATGGAAAACTGTTTGAGATGCAGTGCAGTACAGAAATGTGCACTAGCCTCAGCCAATTGAATCTTAATTCACACCATTTTTTTATTTCTCTTTCTGGATGGAGAAATGAATAGTCTTACAGGGATGCAGTAGATCTAATGAAGTAGTTCATTTTCAGCGGTAATTTGAAAGATGTTCCTAAAACTATCTGCCTTCTGCTATGGGAAAGCCATATACTGCTGTCTTTCTATTTATCCCACCTTCTTATGAGGAAACAATTTGACAGAATGGAAGCAAATATAGACTTCAACGGCAAACACTGGATTTCTGAGGCTGGACAAAATATTGGCCTTCAATTCAGTTTTATTTATATAGCACTAAATCAAAACATCAGTCGCTCAAGGTGCTTTATATTGTAAGATAAAGACCCTACAATAATACAGAGAAAACCCCAACAATTAGACAATTATTCCTACTGCCCCCTATGAGCAAGCACTTGGTGACAGTAGGAAGGAAAACCTCCCTTGTCACAGGAAGAAGCCTCCAGCAGAACCAGGCTCAGGGAGGGAGACAGGGCGAGAGACGCACTGTGGAGGAGAGCCAAAGGGTGGCGAAACAACCACCCAAATATGCAAAATAATCAGTAAAGTTTTTTTGGTGTGTCGGTGCCCATTGCCTCATAATCTGTCCTTGCTCCTGGCTAAATCCAATCTTAAATCTGTGAAATAAATTTTAACAAAATATGACTAATGTATGAAAAAACATATCCATGTGTAGCTGTAGACATCAGAACATCAGAGAGTATTTCTGTAGTTTTAGAAGAAACTGCAGTCACATCCAATAAATGTGCATTCTACTGTTGAGTCCCTGCTCTTGCTTTTATGAACTAAAGTTATGCGACTCTCGGAGTGCTAGCACATTTTTCCACTATCAGGTCATGAGAGGTCTTTCTGAGCTGTTTGAGGGTGTGATGCTATGAGTGATGTCATCTTTGATGTATTCACCCATACTCCCTCCTAAATACTGAGAACAGAAATGCTCAGTGGAATACAAGAAGAGACACTGAATAGATCACTGCATATGTCCTACATACTGTACTGCTGTTGTCTGCTGCTGCCCTCGTACTGTAACTACTGTCAGGAATAAATAGTGCTTGTAACACTGTTACTATTAGATATACGGATGTAAGACAATGAAAGGAAAAATCTGTAACCCTGATGTTTTCAGTGAGGTGGTCTGGTGGCTCTGTTGCTGTGCAGGCATGTTGTCAGCAGGGGTTAAAGTGGGATTTGGCATCTGGGGGAACCCTAAGGTCGGGTGTAATGGTACAGTGTAGAGAAAATAATTACTGAGAGTTCAGTCACGTAATAATTGTGAGCTCCAGTAGAGCATTTGTCATGTTGCTGCTCTGACATTTGCTGCTCATTGTGATTTTAGCCTACTGAATTCACCAAAATATAACCAGATGTTACATTCCTTGTATGACTCATTTCTGACCCTAAGGCAGTATAAAGCTAGTATAACAGGTAATGTAATCACCCATTGACCATGAACACCACACCTTCTCTGCATCAGTCCAACATAATATATTCCTGTAAACTTTACCACAGTACTGCAGCCTAACCAGAGCACCCTGCACTGCCCCAAGCTGTGCTACACTGCCGGATGTGATGAGTTTCATGTGACCTTTGAATAACATTAACAACACATCTCTTGTATATCCAATGTTCAGCAGAAAAACAAAAACCTCTAAAATGAATTAGTGCTTTATAAGATCTAAATTTCCATTTTATTAAAAATGACTGAAAAGTCCATACCTCTGAAAACTGATCATGTTTCTCTTTACATCTGTCTCCATCTATGAGAGAGTCACTAATGTTTTTATCTCTCTAGGAAATACAGCAACTCGTCCTCTGTGGTGCTAGCAGAGTTTGACACTGAGGAACTGTGAATGCAGTTTTCACATCTGCACCTTGAATGCATCACAGGAAGGAAAAAAACTGATGTTTTCAGGGTGTAAGCAGTTAGTGTCAGTGGGGGGATCCGGGGGTTTCTCTGTGAGTGTCACATTCCCGTGGCGGCGTGCTCGCTGCTCGCTCAGATTTAAAGTTAAATTTTTCGCTATAGAAAGAAGTTTTCTTCCCACGCAGAGTGAACAGCGGATGCTGATGTTTTTGTCACTTTTTACAGACTAAAACTTAAAGTAATGTGATTACTTCCACACTTTAAACGCTGCATGGTCGGACTCTCTCCATCACTCCATATTATCCATTGTTGATCTGCACACGTCTGTTACCACGGACGTCACACGCTCGGACGTCATCGTCATGAAACACTCTCACAAACAAAATCATGGTTTAGTAACGCAGCAACGCAGCAACTCAGCGTGGTTATGGGAAAGTAACAGTAATCTAATTACTTTTTTGCAATAGCAATTCTTTACATTACTTATTACTTAAAAACAGGAATCGGACGCATTACTGCCCATCTCTGTTTGTGGGATGTCATTTTCTTATTACTGAGCATGTCTTTGTGTTGCAGCATATAAAAGTCTTAATTTGCTCATTTTTTATATATTAGCCGAATCAGATTTAATTAGTCATGTGTTGAAGATGCCAGAACATTATTCTGTAGCATTCTGGCCCAGTTTAGCTCCTGATCACGGGTCCTCTGTACCCTCTGTAAGTATAAATCGATTACTCGTCCAGACCCAGTGTTGAAACATTTCTATTAGTTTTTTCAGATTGGATACAGTACTAAGCTTAATTAGGATCAGATTAAGATCAGTAGTATTCATTTTCTCACTATAAGAACTATCCATGTTAGATTAAAGATAGTAGAAATCATTCTTTTATGTGTAAGGCATCGTCAGGCTTAACTGAAACATTGATTTCCAAACTGTGTCAACTAAAATTTAAGAAAATAAATGTAAATAAATAAATATATCCACAAGTATTCACATTTTTAAATGTTGTTTATTTGGTTTTTAGAATCTACACAAAACAAATGAAACAACAACTAGCCCCAAGTATACTGTGTTACTCATACCTGTAGGGAAAGGTAATCCCCGAAAAACAACGTCAGGCTAAGTAGCTCACATCAAGCTAAGCGTGCAGTCTCACCACTAATATTTATCTTGCAACAAGACTTACCTAATGAGCCAAAACTCAGCTTACAGGCTCTGTGGCAACTACGACCAGTGTGGAGCTTCTCCCAAATGTGCCAGCAGCTTAATGATAGCAAACTAAGGATGAACCCCTGTTTTGTTTCAAGCGGCTCCAGCGTACAACAAAAGGAGCCTACACAAGTATACTAAGTGCTTTATTTACAAAAGACAAAAGAAAAGTGAGCAGATCTGTTGTGTCTACTCGGATGATTGAGGAATGAACCTGTGCAAATTAGCTCAGCTGGATAGGTTTCCTCAGCACCACCCCAGAGTCACATGATCTACAAAGACACACCCCCAGAGTAAAATAGATACTCTAACCAGTAGATGGATCTCTTTAACAAACGGATAAAATGTGTTTACTAATGCCATGTTTCATTTGAAGTTGGATGAGCGAGGATTTGTTTTGCTCTTTAGCACGGTAGACGCATTCATGTACTACTAGCAGCACAATTCTTGTTTAGTCTTTTGTATGTGCTTAAAAAACTAATGCAACACATTCGCATTCGGAGCCTGGTCCGTCTCTGTGTGTGGCTTATTTAGCGAGTCATCAGTACAGAAGAGTGGCAGTTCTGGTTACAAGTTCTACTAATGTTTATGTGCACTGTTGCCCTTGTGGATTGTTGTAAGCTGGAGTTGGTGGGGTTGCACCAACTTTCCCCAAATTGAGGGGGAGTTCCAGTTGAAAATTCTGACTTAAAACTCGGAAGTTGTGAGTTTAGATGGAATGCATTATCATCGCAGCGCTTCCTCGGCTCCACCCCAGAGTCACATGATCCACAAAGACAAACTGAGATGAGCAGATAGAGGAAGTTCAAAATAAACAAAAATGTATGATAGTTTATTTTCACTGGGGAAATGCTCAAATGAGCTGAGACATAAACCTTGGTGGACATTCACAAATATGAATGGCACACTGGAAACACCAGGAAATAGATATGTTTGCTTTTCTACTTGAACATTTTATACAACCTATCTTAATTACCAATACAAATGTTTTTCTATTCTGATGTTCACACTCCACTCAACACAACAGAAACAAGGATTCAGTATTTTGCCCAAGGGTTCTTTAGCACACACAGGAGCAGCCATGAATTGAACTAACAACCTTCCAGTCAGGTAGAAGACCTGCTCTGCTACAACCACCTGGTATTCTCAGGTGGTCTCCCACCCAAATACTACCCTGGTTATCTTCCAAGGCCGACTGAGATGGCATGGCTATGCATAAGGAATTATGCCATGTTATATTCAAGATGCTATAATCAAGCCCTTTTGGATATTTTGTTTGGAGAGGTTGGGGGGCATTAGCTGGGGGTTTCTGTTGACTCTGACTCTTTGTCCATCTTTGCATTTGGTTTCTAGTCTATTTGTTGACTTGTGTTAAGAGGCTGCTGGACTGCTGTTTGGAGGTCACTGACAGATTAGTAGAACACTAGTAGAAGAATAGACGGCAGCATGGCCTCAGTTCAGTCTTAAACTTCTAATGCACTGATAAATCCACTGTCTTTGAAGGAACAACCTGTAGGAGACTCATTGCCATCTGCTGGCCAACATAAACCTTAGTCTTGCTACATTCAGCTCATCTCCAACAGCCTATGCTTCTTCAGTATTCCTTACAGTGGTGCCTTTAGTCACAATCAAGGCTGTGAGACAACTCTCTAAAACCAGTGTTTGGCTTTGTTGCCATCAGTTCCCCTGCTTTCAAGTATCTCCATTTTACTCAAGTCTCAAAGGCTGCTTGACTGTGTGGAGTTAGCATTCAGGCCAAGGTCAATCCAGCTTTAGAAGTCAAACTTCTACCGAAGCCCACGCTCTCAGACTTTAGCACTGTGTGCAGGTTCACTACAGTAAACCGTGAGCACTAATCTGAGGGCCCGGAGCAGTGTGCTTAGTGATGAATAGGGATTACAGCGCTTCTTTAAATTCTGCAGCCGCCATGCCTGTTTCATGCGCTCACGTTGTATCATCCTGCTGATTTGCATTCTGATGTTCGTCAGCAGCACAAAGCCACGGTTTATCCCTCCCAGTGAGCAAACAGCAGACTTGTGAGCTGTTTGACCACTGCTATGAAGAAGTAATAGTCTGGAGGCTCTTCCCCTCAGGACAATCTATTGTTTAATGAATTAGTCCTAAATTAATTGCATGGCTGGGCCTGTGAGACAAAATGTTTTTCAATAAGCAGTTTCATTTCTCATTCGCAGTGTGTTAGTGATTTGGTCTGCTCCTCTATTGATCTGCAGGGCCCAGAGGTGGCGGGCAATGAGAACAGCACTACAGAATAACAATGACAGAGTGATGGAGGGGCGACGCTGAGGCTCTTCTCCTTCTGGAGAGAAGCCAGAGGCATCAGCGGGATCCTAAATCCTAATACAGTCAGTGGGAGGGAAGGGTTGTGCACAGATGCGCTAAGTTCAAGGGGAATTTAGGCCAAGCAGGGGTGTGAATATCACTGAGCATTTGTCCACATGCACAACCACACATGCACACGCATAGACACTGACACAGAAACTCATATAAACAGCTGGAGTGCTGCAAACAGCAGCTGGGCGCATCATCCTCTCTAGGTCATTCACTTCTCCGTCATGGCCGGCGTTAAGTGGATATGGTGCTTCGGCGGCGTTATTCGCTTTTGTCCTTGTCAATTGATTGGTGCTTTTCTCCACCAGGTAGGTGCTCCTCTATTGGCTTTGAGCTTTTTTAACAAAGGGGCGTTCAAGGTCAGGAAAAACTGTATCTTCTCTTGCAAACTCTGTAAAAAATCGAACAAAATGCATTTCACAGCTTAGTGTGTCTGTGCCCATGCAGGGTGTAGAGCCAATTATCCCATGTAGGCAGCATGAGGCATGATTGGACTCCGAGTGTGAACACACTGGACTCATTTTAATAGCCACCTGAGGCGGACCCTGCCGCTCTGATCTCACTGCCGACTTTTCCAGTTCAGGTTTAACTCCGGTAATAAAATCTGGGTCCTCTGGCAGCTTGTGTCTCTGCTGACCTTGTTGACTAAACACAAAGTTGGTAGAAGAGTTTGCTATAGTAACTGTCCTCCCCATTTAGTCTCCCTGATAGGTATTTTTATATTAGTTTTGTTTCACATTTTGATTTGACCTAAAATGACCTAATGTGCTGATAATGTGATAGCAACACATGCTAACCTGACCCTATGAGCTAGTTTTACTCCGCTTTCCATATTTGGATGTTCATTGCTTCAGCTAGAAAAGATGGCATGACAACATTTAGTAACTAAAAGGGTGGACATAGCTTCTGTCATGTCACCGAATGGTTACAGAATGGTTACTTCCATGCTGGAATTTCTGGTGCTGGAAGTCTTTATATTCAGGTGAGACAGTGTAGTACTCAGCTACAAGATGCTAGCAGGCATGGTTAGCAAGCTGCATCCACAAACAGTACAGTGCACAACATAGATAACTGCTAGTTAGTTTTAAGTGGTGGAATAATTAAAATAGTAGAACTCTACTCACCAAAATTAAAGTAGAAATGTGTTTTTTCAGTGACCTAAAGTTAATCAGGTAATCATTAGACGTGCCTGCGTTGGCTAACACTAGCAAAAATCTATGAACTGTACTTTTAAGCAAGAGGAAGGAAATGATTTGTGTCAAGATCATATAGAATAAATAATATAACAGAAGAAAAAGAAGGAAGCAGTCAGATCAGTCAATTAGATGGTTGTGGTTATATTTAGTACTGTTGAAAAGTTTCTTTAGCGTACAACAAGGCAGATTTTGTTGGAGTTTTTTTCATGAAACACCGGTAGGGATGGGTATTGATAAGATTTTCACGATTCCGATTCCATTTTCGATTCTGTTTAACGATTCGATTCTTTATCGATTCTCTTATCGATTCTTGTTTTTAAAAAGGAGAACACTAAGGTCGATTAGCTTAGAACTTTGTT
Source organism: Oreochromis niloticus (assembly GCF_001858045.2). Taxonomy (NCBI): domain Eukaryota; kingdom Metazoa; phylum Chordata; class Actinopteri; order Cichliformes; family Cichlidae; genus Oreochromis; species Oreochromis niloticus. The sequence continues at coordinate 2,499,714 of NC_031976.2, read as the reverse complement.
TTATATCTTCTCTTTGAACAAGATAGAAATTTAGGAGTAACATGGCCTTACAAACCCAACAGTGAGATCTTAAGAGATCCACAGCCTACGGCTCTTCAATGGGGTTTCACAGGGTCCCCAGGAAAAAAAATGTAAATGTAAAACAATAAAATAAATATTCTTCTGTAGCAATAACAAAGTATAACATAAATTATTCTGTAGCAATTACACAAGAATATCCAGTAATGTCCCTGCCTACAATTAAACACATTCACTTACCATCTGCTGTGGCAAATGGCTGCAAGGTTTTGACCACAAACTTAGTCACTGCTCGGTGACATTCGTCTATCCTGGCCTGAAAGGAGACGCTAACGGTAGACTGCAGCGAGAACTGCCAGCCACACTCTGTCTGTCTCATCACGGTCACCTAAATGCACAGTAATGGCAGGTTTTGTAATAAGGCAGATCGCGCTAACATAATATGCACTGTTAGTTGATTAATTACCTGCCGCATTAACGGGAGAGGACGTGCAAACGTTACCGCTGCTGCTGGGTTGAGATTCACGAGTCCGGAGCGGAATTAAAAACACGACATTCATTTAAGGTTATCGCGTGTTTTGTGAGCAAATGCTTTTGCATATTCGTAGTGTTTCCTCCTTTAAATGAAATATCTGCTTTGCAAGTATTGCAGGTTCCCCTGTTGTCATCCGTTCTCGTAAAGTATAAACAAACTTTTGAGCATTTGAGCCGCTTAGGCGCCCTGCCAGGTAAATGACGCTCCGCAACGTGGTGACGTCATTCGGGGCGACTGGAATCGATAAGGGAATCGTTTGCAAAAATGGCAAACGATTCCAAGGAATTGAAACAGTGGGAACCGGTTCTCAACAAGAACCGGGTTTCGATACCCATCCCTAATTATGTGTGACAGCCTTTCATGACACCCAAGGTGCTCCAGGTCAATAGTTCACTGCTCTCATTGTTGCTGTATATCTACAGTTCAGAAAGAAGAGCCGATACATGTTGGACTAGGTTTACACACAGTGGGTATAAACTATTAAGAAAGAGACACCAGAGAATGTATTCCCCTTTTTATCATCTTTGCAAGAGAGCTTGGTTAATATTGTCATTTATTGCAAAGGATGATATACAGGCTACATGTAATCTGTAACTAGTGGAGGTGAGTGGACAGATTACTAGGACTTCTTTTTTTAGGATTTCTTTTTTGATGCTTTTAAATACGTAAAATTGCTAATGGCAACAGAAGGCTGTAGCTTTTTCTTGTTGTTTGTATCTATTATTGTATGATCTACTGTGCAATATAAAGCGCCTTGAGGCGACTGTTGTTGCGATTTGGCGCCATATAATTAAAACTGAATTGAATTGAATTGAATTGTTGTGGCCTCCAAATTATGGAATAAGTTGCCCCTCCATATTAGGATGGCCCCAACAATGGAGATTTTTAAATCTCTTTTAAAAACACACCTTTTTTCTGAGGCATTTTAGGATTAGCACCAGAGTTAGCTTCTAGTCGGTTTTTTGATCTCTTTTAATCTTCTTTATTTTGTTAATTTCTTGTATATTTTATTGTCTATTTTTCATGTTTTACTATTTATTTATTCAGTTTTATTTATTATTTATTTATTTATTTTATTTTATTTTATTTTTATCTTTATTTGTCTGTTTAATGCATGGCTTCTTAACTATTATCACAGCTTTTTACTGGAAAGTACTTTGTTGTTGTTGTTTTCAAAGTGCTCTACAGGTAACGTTGGATTGGATGGTCTCGAGCAGTAGTTCTCTGTAGGCATTCAAACTTTTCCTTTGTTTTTTCAGTTCTTTTCAGACTTTGTACATGACCATTTTCAGACAAATCATTTTTGTGTGATTGTTTGTCAAGTCACGTTAAAACTAACCTCAAGCATGAAAAAGGCAACCAACTGAAGAGATGACCTAGATAATAAACAGAACCGTCAGCTTAGATAAGAACCAATTTTAAATCATATCTTTTGATACTTTGTTACTAGCTGCCAGTTGGAAAAACACATTTTATTCCCATTTCTCTAGTTGAAGTTACTATAAATATTAAAGATAAGACATAGGGGAAACAAATCTATTTTTGGACCAACAAGGGGATTTCCAGATAGCTATCAGCAACATACTGTATCTTAGCATTGTGTGCATTGTGCCTTTGAAAAATGTAAGGAAACTGGATAAATGAAGAAAGAAAGAAAAACTGGCAGATCTGAAAGTTATGTACATCAAAGACCTGAGAGATGCATCTGAGCCTTCAGCTGATCCATCTACTGTTCACTGGAGCCTCATCAGGAACGGTCTCAGGGAAAGGCAGGCTGTGAAGAAGCCATTATTAATAAAGGCAAACAAGAAAAAAAAAGCTGAAGTTTACCAAATACACAAGAGCTAGACTGAAATAACAGTATGACTTAAAGAGTGATAAATTCAAATTTTAAGTTTTTGGTTTAAATTATTGTCAATATGTACGGAGGAGGGCAGGAGGGAGGTAAAAAGTGACTGCTACAGCAATCTGTGAAAGACACTGTAGGCTCTTTCATGCATTTCAACCGGTGATGCTGGGAATCTTGTTAAAACTGATGGAATTATAAATGCAGAACCAGAGACATCAGATTTTGATCCATCATGCAATACCATCTGGAAAGCATCTAATTGAAAACAGCTTTATTTTTCAGCATGAAAATGATCCCAAATACATCATTAGTGCTGTAAAAGCATACCTGGATAGATAAACATAGAATAAAACACTACCAGTAATGGAATGAACACTGTTGAAGATGGATCATCGTGTCAGCATAGAACAAAAAGCAGCTTAAAAATGTCCTTCAAGAAGTATGGAGAATGCTTCCTGTAGATTAATTAAAGAAATAACAGAAAGAAAGAGTTCAGGTGGCATGGAAGAATAAAGTTGGTTATACCAGTTACTAACCTTCAGACTCTTTAGAACTGTATAATAATATAATATGTTATTGCACCCATTTCCCATTTTCCTACAAAAACATAAAAGAACAAGGAGTTTCTGAGGATTTTTGCACAGTACATTATAATCTCAACCCTTCGTTTCCAAGTTTAGTTTTTTTCAGAACAGCTTTTAAGTTTATTGAAAAAAAAAAACAACTTATGCCTGTAGTGGTGGAACCACAGGTGAATTTGAGAGGGTCCAATCATTTTTGGAAATTCATCTGCAAGTTGAAGACATCATAAAAATTTAGGCCACAGCCGAGTGAATCTTATTAAAAGGCTCATATAGGGCTGTGACCAGCAGAAAGAATCTGTAAACTTGTCACACAGTCAGAATACTCTCTATGTGCAGACATGGTACTTCTTGGTTCTGCCACTGTTTGTAATTTGTGTGCTGTGGTGTGATGTAGGTTTTAGAGGAAAATCAAAGAAACAGTGAACCGTTGCGAAACAAAGAAGGAGCTGCAAACAGTTTTGGGTGCATAAAATGATGTATTCTACAGCAAGCTTTGCCTTCAGGCCAAAACTCAGATTTGAGAGAACTTTTTATGGCTGATTTGAAGCCTCAGCAACAAAAAAGAACTTTAGGACCTCACATGATCTCATCATATGACTGCAACCCACAGCTACAAAGCGACCAATCAAAGTATGTCAGGAGCTGAAGCGGTAATAGTGTGGTAATAATGTTATGACATTTATTTCGTCAGTCATGAACAGATGGAGAATCATTTGGTTTTGGGAATCAAATCTGAACCTGATCTCTCCCATCTGGCTAATGTTAACTAACACAGACGGAGTGTTCTGTTGAACCAACACATACATGCTCAATGTGCCACATGTAACGTTTTTCATGTACTAAACGCTTTAATCTAGAAACGTATTCTGTGTGAGTCAGCAGTGAGCAATGGTAGCGAACAGTAACCCAGCACAACAGACTCCAGCAAAAACTCCCTATAAGGACAGAAGTGCTACTATAGAGTTTAATATTATTGTTAGCTAAAGAAGGTAGGTTAGCTGCTGCATTGTTTATCTAACAATTTATATGTGTTGGTTAGTGAGCGTATGTTAGCTAATGTCAGCAAGAAGCAAGCCCATTTTATCTCATAACACTTTTTTGATAACTTGGGTGTCAACAGAAAATGTCATTTGTCATCACTACAGCTGTTAATCTATGAACATTCCTGCTAAAAAAGACAAATTGCAGTTGGTCTTACAAAGCAAATAGTGTCCTAAATGGATAATGTTGTAAATTCATTTAAATCTGAGCGCCTGTCCATAGTTTTCACAGTCTTTTAAATTAATGCACGGATGCCAAATAAATCTTGATGACGTTGAATGATTACAAATGTTTGGAATCACCTATGTGGGTACATTAAACCAGAACTTTTAAAAAGAGGGTAAAATGCTAAAACAAATGTATTTCTACAAGTAGTCTGTCTGACTGGATGAATAAAGAAATACATTCATTCCATTCAAAAGTAATTAATGTTGAGGCTAATAACATTAGTTTATCTCTTGTCTCTGTTACATCGAGTGTTACAGTATCAGATTTCAAACAGGCATCCACTTAAACCTGATGATGTAAAGTCCCTCAGGTCACTGGAGACTGAAGAATCATAGCAAGTATTCAGTTCAGAACAACAGTCTCACATCTGGGCTGCCAAGCAGAGGACCAAATACGACTAAAATGAGTTTTTGATGGATAAATCAATACTGGTCCCCCACTGTGCTGGTCCCGCCTTAATGACAGAACATTTGAGTGGTGAGATCAGGTATGGTCTATACCCTATAAACTGTTAACTGGCTCTCTGTGAGCCACTTGCCTCATTGATAAAGCTGCTGATGAACTGTGGTAGCCTGATATCAAATTGGTGGAAAGAAATGTGCCACTCTGAAATCATGTGACGCCAGAAAGCTGGACTGGACTATAATAATTCAGTATTATTTTAAAAGCTCCCTAAAATGTCTTCAGTTTATCCAGAAATCTGCAGTGAGACTTCTGAAAGGAACAAGAAAGAGAGCGCGAGCGTGTTCCTCTCATATTGACTTCTCTTCATTGGCTCCCTGTTAAATGCAGAATTGAATTCCAATCTTTATGTTACAATATAAAACTCCTTGAGGCTCCTTGTTTCTCTGACTCGATATTAATAAACTTGAACTGAACTGAAATGTTTTTTATTTGTATACAGTAGATCATACGATTCATTTTCATTTATATTTTGGCTCATGGGGTTTTCATCATTCTTATAGTCCATCCAGGAGGATTAATACGCTTCTGGATGGCCCATAAGAAGTTTGGTTTGATGTACCAGCTGAATGATGTGTTGCAGGACATATTTCCATCTGTTGTATTATCAGAGACATCAAGTGAGAATTTCTGCTGTTGTAGACTCTGATAGCAGCTCAGAGACGGAGACAAATGTGGAGAAATGTTAGCAACGACAATGTGTGGGCAACGACCAAAACATGGCACGCTGTTGTCGTGTACACCTGTTTCTTCCCATATAGTTGTCATGTATGAAGAAACTGATGTTTTGTTCACATCTGATGTCCTGTAGTTGAATCATTACCAAATGACAGAAAAAGTCTTTTTTGAAAGTAATGCATTCCTCAAACTTTTTGAGCAAACAATTATTGTAAAAACAGAACAAAGACAGTTTATCATCTGCCTCCCCACACCAGAATTCACTGTATGATGAATAAACTCATTTTAGGATCAGTCATGAAACGTGAGACAATGGTTGCTGTATTTTAACAGAGTTACGTGGATTTCTAAAATGCCAAGAGCTAAAATTGATCCCCCCTTTGGCAGGTTCAGTAGAAACTAAAATATAAACTAGCTGAAAACTAGATATAAACAAATGTGTAAATAAATACATACATACATAAGTATAACAATGCAATAATAAGAAACTTATTGGACCAAATAAACCATGCACAATTGTTATAATGTAATTTTGACCATATAATGTATGCAGATTTAGGTTCCTCTATACAAATATGTATACAAATATATATATTCAATGTTTGCTTTTGATGGGTTTTCACTTCAGATTTCTTTCCTTGCAAGTGATCTGAAACATGTATACTTTGGTGAATCTGTTGAATATCCCCACTGTGAGGAAAAGACTGAAAATTCTTTACTTAAAACTGTTTCATACAGTCCCGATCAAAAGTTTAAAACCACTTGAAAAATGGCAAAAAAATCATATTTTGCATGTTTGGATCTTAACAAGGTTCCAAGTCGAGCTTCAACATGCAACAAGAAGAAATGGGAGTGAGACAAAACATTTATTTGAACATGCAATTTATTGAAAACAACACAGGCTGTTTTACAGCTGATCAAAACTTTACGACCACATGCTTTTAAAAGGCCAAATCTGTGCGAAAATGTAGATTCATTGTCATTTTCTGTCAGGTAGTCACACTGTCATGATGTTCTGATGGCAAAAGCAAATAAAACATTCCCTTTTTGAACGTGCTCGGGTTGTTGAACTGCGTAAGGAGGGTCTCTCTTGCTTTCAGTTACTAATCTCTAATCTGAATATCATATCGATGCTGTAGCCTCTTAATGTCGCTTCAACTCATATTCTCTGCTCATCACACGTTCAGGTGGGCTTTTCATTATCTGCAAGCGTTCACCTCTTAACCCCTGATAGCCTTACAGACACGTTAGAGTTTCTGCGTTCACATGTTAGCTGGGCACCACTTGTGTTCATCATCAGTCAGTGCTAATTTTTGGTGACCACATAAACTCTTCCACAGAGACTTCATCAAATGCAGACCCTCCCTCCTTCAGGTGGACTATAAATGAGTATTACAAAAATGCGTAACAATGAACTCGACCATCCACACAGTTTGTATGAGTGTGTTTTTATCTGCTTCGGACCAGAGTCAGGAGACCGTTTTCTGTGCACCACTGAATAATGAATGACCTACGGGCTTTTCACCCCAGCTCTACGCTGTACCTCCCTGGTATGCATTTAGCCTGAATCTGTATACATGTGCATGCGTATGTGTGTGTGTTAGTGAGGCTATTTTTATGGGGTTAAATCCTGTTAAAATGCAAATAACCTTCATTTTTCTGGTTTTAAGTGATTGCCGTCTGCTGCAGGTTTGAAATTGACTCCATTTTCAATCCAATCTGAGCCATCTTATTGTGGATTTCACACTTTCCTGCCACACTACGACACAATAGATATGGTGTGGTTCCTGTAGCAACAAGCCTGTCAGTCAAGGTCATCCATGATGGAGAGAAAGAGAAAACATGGGGAGGTAGGGGAGAGGGGTGGTGGTGAGTCTGAGCGAGAGTCCTAACAAAGAAAAGCTGTGCTGTTTGATGATGTGTATTTGTGATGGAGAATGTCATGATTTGGGAGGCAGCGTCTCCTCTATAGGCACTGATGGCACTCGTGAATTTAGGAAAGATGTTATGAGGGTCCACTTCAAAAGCACTCTGAGCTCACGTTGCCCTTCTCTACTCCTATAAGCACTCATTTTTCAATTGATCAGTAAGTTGTTTCAGTTGAGTACTCATTGCTGTGGTGCTGTTACATTCACTTACAGTCATACATTCATCTGTCTTCATCTAGTGGTTGCTCAGAGAAATGACATTGTCAGACAACAAAACTGAAGCAACATAATCCGCTTGATGATCATCTGCAGCGTTACTGCACCACTGTACAGCTGGCTTTTGGTCACGAGTTCATCAAACACATTTCACTTGATATTTATTGGATCCTAACTTTCATGATGATGATACAGTATTGAGCTGAAACATTAACAACCCAAATATGATGCAATGCCAGTTTTGTGCTCCAACATTCCTAAGTCCTGGACTCCAAAAGACCTCCCACGGTCTGTGATTACATGATGTTAGCAATCATTAGATAGATCCTTAACGTCTGTAAGCTGGAGGATCAGATCAGGCTTCTCCCACATTTGCCCCGACACCCTGTTGCTGGTTCATAGTTTAATCGATCCTACTGTTAGTAGGTGCTAATTGGAAAAAGTACACAAACTTCACATTTTGGCCAAAGAAATCCTTAGATGAAGATTTCAGAACTACTACACATCAAACAATCGATCACAAATGCTAATTCAGTTTCTATGCCTTACACAAAAGGTATGTAGGGAGCAGCACAGGACCCCTGCACCATACGTAGTAGTTAACACTGACAACAAAGAGGCTACTGATTGAGATAATGCATATCAGAAAGCATTAAAAGAAGAGGTTGGTGGGGGGAGGGTTGCAAAGTGGCTTACAGGGGACAGGTTGAAATAACAAGCAATAAACAAGAACTGTAAAGGGTTTATTAACAAGAGCCATAGGAGTGGCTACCACACACAATTCATCAGTGATTGGCAGATAAAGCCCACAGATTCAGTCTACTATGATTTTGCTAGTAATACTGGGTAGTAATCAGTAAACATTCTATCCTTGTCTACCTGTTTCATGCCCCAAATCAAAAGGGTGCCTGTCCTAGTACCTGCAGTCAAACCCCATTAAAAACCAAACCAGCTCTAGTCTCAACCCCATCTATGAAATATAAAAACCCCATTCCTCCTGGACTATGTCACAAGCACTGCTTAGAAGTACAGGAAGTACAAGCTGAGATAAAGTATATTTATAACAAAGTAAAGGATGAACATCAGACACGTGCACAGCAGCATATTAATCAGGAGCTGTGATCAATATTCTAAATGCATTAGTACGACTGGATAAATGCAATTTGAGCGGTGTGATCAGATTATATAGTCATTATTTTATGGTCATGTGACACATTATTATTTACAAAGCCTTTATTAGAGAACAGTCACATTTGTTGCGTAAACCTGTATCCATATTTATAGGTTGTTTATATGCGCAGCGCAGCAGGTATTATATAAGCTAACTCAGTGAATCTGTAAAAAGGACGGTCTGTTCATTGAAGTGGTAGTCAGACCTGCACCAGTGGGATATGAATGAAATATCCTGAACTGTCAGGTCTTCTTTGAAACACCTTTGATGCCGTTTAGGAACTGGTGAATTTACTATAAGCAGCATCAATTGCAAAAGTGTTTGACAAAGTCCGCACAGAGCAATCCGAGGTGCGGCTCTCTGCTCTTTAATTCCCAGTTTTAGTGCTAATCTGACCCAGCTTGTAGACTCATTCGGTTTGACATGAAGGCTCTTCATTTATATGTCCTGATCTGATACCCTGAACCCCCTACTTTAGAGCATTATGTGTAGGGATGGGTATTGATAAGATTTTAACGATTCCGATTCCATTTTCGATTCTGTTTAACGATTCGATTCTTTATCGATTCTCTTATCGATTCTTGTTTTTAAAAAGGAGAACACTAAGGTCGATTAGCTTAGAACTGTTTTATATCTTCTCTTTGAACAAGATAGAAATTTAGGAGTAACACGGCCTTACAAACCCAACAGTGAGATCTTAAGAGATCCAGCCTACGGCTCTTCAATGGGGTGTCACAGGGTCCCCGGGGAAAATTGTAAATGTAAAATAATAAAATAAATATTCTTCTGTAGCAATAACAAAGTATAACATAAATTATTCTGTAGCAATTACACAAGAATATCCAGTAATGTCCCTGCCTACAATTAAACACATTCACTTACCATCTGCTGTGGCAAATGGCTGCAAGGTTTTGACCACAAACTTAATCACTGCTCGGTGACATTCGGGCCTGAAAAGAGACGCTAACGGTGGACTGCAGCGACAACTGCCAGCGAGCGCCAGCCAGACTCTGTCTGTCTCATCATGGTCACCTAAATGCACAATGGCAGGTTTTGTAATAAGGCAGATCGCGCTAACATAATATGCACTGTTAGTTGATTATTTACCTGCCGCATTAACGGGAGATGACGTGCAAACGTTACCGCTGCTGCTGGGTTGAGATTCACGAGTCCGGAGCGGAATTAAAAACATTCATTTAAGGTCATCGCGTGTTTTGTGAGCAAATGCTTTTGCATATTTGTAGTGTTTCCTCCCTTAATGAAATATCTACTTTGCAAGTATTGCAAGTTGCCCTGTTGTCATCCGTTCTCATAAAGTATAAACAAACTTTTAAGCGTTTGAGCCGCTTAGGCGCCGTGTTTCCTGCCAGGTACACTCCAACGCTCCGCAACGTGGTGACGTCATTCGGGGCGACTGGAATCGATAAGGGAATCGTTTGCAAAAATGGCAAAAAATTCCAAGGAATTGAAACAGTGGGAACCGGTTCTCAGCAAGAACCGGGTTTCGATACCCATCCCTAATTATGTGTGACAGCCCTTCATGACACCCAAGGTGCTCCAGGTCAATAGTTCACTGCTCTCATTGTTGCTGTATATCTACAGTTCAGAAAGAAGAGCCGATACATGTTGGACTAGGTTTACACACAGTGGGTATAAACTATTAAGAAAGAGACACCAGAGAATGTATTCCCCTTTTTATCATCTTTGCAAGAGAGCTTGGTTAATATTGTCATTTATTGCAAAGGATGATATACAGGCTACATGTAATCTGTAACTAGTGGAGGTGAGTGGACAGATTACTAGGACTTCTTTTTTTAGGATTTCTTTTTTGATGCTTTTAAATACGTAAAATTGCTAATGGCAATACCACTCCATCATGACACGCACTGTTTAAAATTTTTGTGCATAATCTGGACCTACGGTAGTCTGCTTTTCATTATTTTCTGCCATATATATGGTTCTAGTGGTGGATATCCATATTAGACATGGTCAAAGTTTCAAATAATGAGGTCAGAGTCAGTACAGCTGATCCCTGAAGCCAAAAGCTCAGGCTCTGAATGCTTGGTTTCAGCAAAGTTTTTCCCCTCGTGGTTCTGTTTGACGTCATAGAAAGTCAACATCAATTCATCTCAATGGAATCATCCATAACATGCATCTGTGCACTGTTTATATTCCTGAGCTGTTGAGGTGTTTAGTTTTAGAGGGGCGGAGACCATATCAGAGCATATCTGAAGGGAAAAGACTTTTTTAAAGCTAGACAATGTTGCATTATTCCAGAATGAGGTCTAGATTACGTTTAGGGAAGGTGTCAGGTGTATTCTTACCCTACTCATCTCACATCAGCATCTTCCTGCTATGGTGAATGCTTTGGGCTGACGAAGGACCTCAGCTTCTGGTTTCATCTAAGGGGCTGTAGCCCTGTAATCAACACAGCTCATCTTCATTTTACCTGGCTCAGCTCAGATTCTCTCTCACACACACACACACACACGCACACACACACACACACGTTGTGGCTGAATCACGGTAGTTTCAACTGGCTTGCTGCTGCTGCTGCTTTAGATACTGTTTGCTTCCTCATACTCCTCTGGGCTGTACCATCTCAGAGCAGAGCAGGGGTCCTCAAGGATTCCAGGATGTCCTCGCTGTCAGGCTCTTTCTCTTCTGTGTTGCTGTGTTGCATCCATTTGTAACAAACGCCTCCACTCCACCACCTCCTCCATCATCGCCTCCCTGTCCCCTATGAGCCACAGAGCCTGCAGTCTCCCAGGGTACTCGGCCAGAAACAACGTAGCCTCCTAATACCCTGAACCGTGTCTAATTTCACTCCCCCCTCTGCTTATAGTACAATCTCATCATTTCCAGCTTGCAAAGCGAGCGGAAGAGAGGGAAGGGAGAGAGAGAGCGAGAGAGAGTGAAAGAGAGCGAGAGAGAGAAGGAGGGAGGGAGGGAGGGCGATGTTTTGAGCTGGTTTGCAGGAAGAGAGGTTGGCCTGAGTGCGTTCTGTCTGCTCTTCAGAGGCATCCAGGTGAGCTGTTTCCTCCTGGAAGGTAAGAGCAAGGCTGAGATTGGCGCTTGTTTTGTCCTGCATCCCTTGTCATCACCCCCTCCCCGCCTCCACCTCCTCCTTTCTTCCCTTGCCTCAGCTGCATCCCTTCTGTTCGCGTGTGTGTAAATGAGCATGAATAGTATTCCCCAGACACACCACACATACACACGTAACACTGCACAATGTACAGATGTGCAAGGGCGTCAGCATATGTGCATTTAGGGGGAATGGATTTGATTTATGTGCGAGCGTAGTGTGCGTACTAGGCTTTTTGTTCAGAACGGGAGTAATGATAGGCTGTCATACTGGCATGCATGACAGCTTGAAAGTAGTCCACCTGAGTATCAGTTTGTGTCAGTGGAGAGGATGTGATGAGGGACTCTGAGGATAGAAGGGAAGTAGCGAGAAGACAGTGAGTGTCTGTGCCAGTGTGTGTCTGCAGTTTTCGCAACAAAGTCAAATCTTAACGTCACTACTGTCAGCTCCCCTCCTTCTTTCCTTCACTCCCCCCTCCCTCGTGCTAATAGGTAGCATTTCCGTTGTGGCGCTGAAATGGGTGCTGATGTGTACTCGTCTAATGGACGGGATGTTCCGCTGCAGCGTTTTTCTGCTCACTCTACAATATGATGTCCCACTTTGGGCAAATTTGCAACACGCTCCTCTTTTTCCGAGCCCAGAGGGATGGAATGTGGGCATTGTGGGGTGGATGAGCGAAAGGGGGAGAGAGAGAGAGAGAGAGGAAGACAGCGACAGGCCATTTACCATCTGTGGTAGCGTCTCGTGGATGTGTAGCGAGCCTTTCTGCAGGGCCATATGCAGCTCCTTGGGAAGACAGTGGGCCAAGCTGTTAGGAAGAAGAGAGAATAAGGAAGGAAGGCTGAAACAGGAGACGCAGGGTGTAATCTGTTTGAGAGCATAAGTTTCAGAATAAAGAGCCAAATCCAGAGTAGTGTCCTCTTAATGGAGAAGCTTGAAAGGCTGTTCGTGCTGCACTCAATGAACGGCATAAGTGGAGGCAAACTTGGCTTCCTCTGTGTTTATATGTCTGCAGCAATACCTAACTGTGCAGCTCTACTTTACTTACTGTGGTCAGCTCCACTGTGACATCACCTATTGGTTTTGACTCTGACATGTCGGTTTGCGGGAGCCAGAAGTGACTATATTTGGAGTGCTGAGTAGTATAACTTAGTACTTCATCCTGTGTAACTACCCGCGTACCTGCCAGTTAGTACTAAGTTACAAACTAAAAAAATACTAAAATTTCGCTCAACAAAACTTATACATAAAATATTTGAAGAGCAGTGGATCGTTTTACAAATAATTCAATTAAAATACTCCAAAAGGTGTTGACAGCAAGTTATACACAGTCTAGATGTCCAGTTAAGGTACTGAACATAGTGAGGTCAGGCCTAACAGACATCCGTGTTTCTGTACCAGGCTGTGAAAACATTGGAGTCTGTGGGGATTGACTTGCTTTTGGACCTAGACTTAAGTGGTCACTTGAGGAAACTATCTGGCACTTCTGCTTTGGCTTCATTCTTCAGCCAGAGCAGACAAGCCACACAAGACTTTGTAAGTCTTGGCTGTAAAAAACAAAGGAGCAAAACAAACCAAAACAAAAGGATGTTATTTTGAGTGAGTCAGTATGTTTGAACTAATGATCTAGGTCAGACTAAATGGCATCTACAGCCAACAGTATCCTTTCCAAGAACTCCATTCCAACATCACAGATGAATCCAATGACAGACAGTGTTTCCTCAGAGTGAGCTAGCCACAGGTGCAGCATATATTAGCCTCACATTAGGTGTATTGTGATAAATCAAATCTTGGTGTAATCCAAGTCAAACCCAGCCCACTTTCGGGTCAGATTGGGACCACGGATCACTTGCTTATGCCAGTATGCATCCAAAGTAGCTACATATTATAATAATGCCTAAATGTCTCTTTTTTGCTGTTAAAAGTGTGATTGCCACATTGTATGTTTGGAAGGATATTGTTGTACTTTTAAAGGTGTTAGCATGGCAAGCACTTTGTGGGACTCTAACTGAGGCTGTTGCTATAATATGAAATCTTTATGTATACACCTGACTTCAGTTAGAACCAATGTTCCCTCTAAGCTGTGCACGTGCGCAATTGCGCACTGCTGGCACGGTCTCTGCGCACAGAAAATCTGCGTTGCGCACAAAAAAATCTAACCTGAATTGAAATTAAAATTAAAACTTTAACAATCCTGTTTTGCAGTGTTAGTCAGTAAGTGACTGGCTGCTCCTGTATGGGATTAGAACGATGCCACCTTATCCTGTAGTCCAGCCAATAATGCGATTCACATTCGTATATACGCAGCTAATCAACGTCGTTGACAGGCTATGACGGCGTCCTTATGTGCCGACACCGGTGTTTAGCTAGCAAAGCGGCGTGGCTGATGTGCAGTGAAGCCACGTTAATGACAACGTGTCCAACCATTGGAGATGTGAGCAGGACAGACGGAACAACTGACGGAAAAAGTGTGGACTTTATACCAGTTTTTAAATTGTGTTGATCGGCCACGTAACACCAGAGTTATGATAAAAATATCTGCAATGTTTGGTTTTCTTCCTGAATACTGTCGTTGTTTATATTTACTGCGGGAAGAAACGGTAAAAACGGCGTTTTATAAGGAAAACGCTCGAAAGCCTGTGAGCAAAAACAAAACCAAAAAACCCCGACCCTTTCCTATTGGTCGAAAAAAGTACCGTGTCGACCAATCAAAAAATGATATGGCAACGTGGCATCTAGTTGTTAAGAAACGGGGGGAAGTTTTAGGAGTGACGGCGGTGTTCTGAGATGTGAGAGATTTGAGACGTTTAGCGCAAATCTTGTGTAGTTAGTGTGTAGTTAGTGTGTAGTGTAGTCAATAGTTTTGTTGTGTGTGTCAGAACAATGAGGCGGCTGCTGAGTGTTACAGGTGTTACAGCAGTGATACATCTCCTGTTGTCAGGCCTGCAGGTATCAGGCTGTTGTTCTCCTTTATCTCATAGTGGACAGAAATTAATTTTTTGGAGTGGCACAAATAATTTGTGTGGCATCAGATTTGATGTAGAACAGCTGATTGTTCTGTAAATAGTTTGAAATGTTTATTTAAAAAAACATTTCAAACTACATTAAAAACATTTAAAAAAAATAAATAGCTGCAAAAAACTTTGTAGTTTCCCAAACTGAGTTACATTTTTGAAGAATTAACTATATAATTAATTGTCCAACATTGGTCATTATATACTGTATTTGGCAGACAGAGAGTTACAGACTCATAATACAAGTCAGAGCTTTATGGAAAAAAAGAAAAAGAAAGAAAGTTTTGTTTTCAAAATTGGAGTTCAAGTTATTTTTACTTCCAATAGTGTTAACATACTACACAGGTCATGAACAGGATTTTTTAAATTTTCATTGTAAGTGGGCTAAAGCAGTTAATTAAAAGTAGTCTAACATAAATGTAAATGCTGTAATTTGATTATTTTAATAAACCATGTAACTTGGATGGATTCGATGCTGGCGTGACCACAGTGCACACGTCTGATGTCGCTCACAGTGGTCCAAGGGACGCTCAGGGAGTTTGTGTGTTCGCTCAGACACATGAAAAATTAGAGGGAACATTGGTTAGAACATGTGTTGGTTCTGCAGAATTGTTTTGACTTACTGTCCAATGAAGAGGAGGAGAATTTTATAGTTGGACATTAGTCTGGTCGTCTAGTCGTGGTTCCTGTTGCCCTCTGTTTCCTGCTCTGGGGACTGTACTGTACTAAAGTTGAACAGTGTTGGGCCTATGTGCAGATCCACATGTTGGACACTGCTAAAACACAAACCATGTGACTGTGACAACTTTAGTACAGCTTCATCCTAAGAGTAAGCATCACTGTATGCCTCAAGTATTTGGACAAGGAATGGACATCTCCTGTAGTGTTTATTGATGTAAAAATAAGCTTGTAAAGTTGATGCTTCTAAGACAAACACTACCTCTGATCACGGGTTAGATACCGCATGACCATATGAGCTAAGGTCTGTTTAGCTAAAAAGGTTGGTTGCTACCTATATTTAAGGAAGTTGCAGTGGATATTTCCCTGACTATAATCCTACTGTGAGAGATGTGCTGTGAGAGGACTGGCTTTGTGAGACTGAAAACAAGCACAAAAACACAGCTTCCAAGCAAAAGCTTTTCTTACCCTGTGTTTGTACCAGCAGTTTGTCTTAACCTTGTCCTCGATGAATTGCACCCACTAAGACAAGTTTTTGATTGTCCAGGTTTGTAGGTATTACTACCAATACCTGAGCATTAAATAAATCCAGAGCATCAATATTGTCTGTACCGGCTCCTAGAAAGAGAAGTAAGGAATGGTTCCTTCAGTGTAAGACCCTCACCTAGGCAGGTCTCTGACAGCGAACATGATGTTTTTATTCAGATGCAAATCCCTGGAGATGGAGTCAGTGGCACGTGGTGTGATTCATATCATCAAGTGGCTATAAAGTGAATGTGTTTGCTTAAGTGGCACTTGTGCTAATGAGTCAGTGGTAAATGCCCTATTAGACCTGAGATCTGCAACTAGTAATGCTGTTTTGTTATGCTGATTTCAAGTGGACTGTTACTGAGACATGAAACTGGTTTTTAAATACTAGCGCTACAGAGTGCTGCAGAGCAGAGTATGCTAGGGGTCATTGAGGGGGGTTAATAATGCTAATAACATGATAGCGCTCTTGTGCGTCAACCACTCTGGTCCAGCTTCCAATACCTCAACAACAGCTACATGAAATGCCATGGAAGTTTATGCAAAGAAATCTACTGACATTTACTCTTGTTTACTACACAGATTAAGCTATAAAGTTAGCTGTAACCTTATGGTACACAGCGGAAAACCAGAGCTGTGTTAGTTGTGTTTGTTGTGTTGGCCATGTTGGGGGATCACGGGGAGAGTTTTGATAAACAGCTGGATAATAATATTATAGTCAGTTACCAAGCAGATGCTACAAAGATGCATTACTGAGAATAGAGTAACTGATATCTTTATTTGTCTACAATATATAAATGGGTCGAAGTATACAAGTCTTAACAGTTAACAGGTACAGCGTGTTTAGCTAGGTCAATACTAGTTGAGGAATTCCAGCTCTCTTCCTCAGTGTGTCTTTTGTCCTGTCTCCCTCTAATCAC
Source organism: Oreochromis niloticus (assembly GCF_001858045.2). Lineage (NCBI taxonomy): Eukaryota > Metazoa > Chordata > Actinopteri > Cichliformes > Cichlidae > Oreochromis > Oreochromis niloticus. Next base: position 2,482,779 of record NC_031976.2, on the reverse strand, counting down.
ACGGCTGCTGCTCCCTGAGCCTGGTGCTGTCAGAGGTTTCTTCCTGTTAAAAGGGAGTTTTTCCTCCCCACTCTCTCCAAGTGGTTGCTCACTGGCAGTTGTCTAATTACTGGGGTTTTATCTGTACGGTCTTTACCTTCCAATATAAAGCACCTTGAGGCAGCTGTTGGTGTGATTTGGTGGTATATAAACAAAACTGAATTGAATTGAAATTCTCCAGCCTAGATACTCAAAGATCAATTGAGTTGAACTGTAACTAAAAAGCACTGTCACTATGGAGAAGCTTTAAATTTTCCCTTTGAAAGAAACACAACATTATAACTGACTTTTGTCAGTTTGTGATAGCTTCCCAGCATAACGGTGTACCCAGAATCTGTAATGAATCCTCAGAGCAGCCCTTGTCTTCAGGGAGACAAAATCAGAAAATTGCCACTAGCAGTTCTGCATTATAAAAAAGCAAAATGTTGCTCTGCTCATTAAATTGTTTTCATTCTAATGCTGCACTCTTGGCTTGGGTTTCACAGCCTTATGTGACAGTGTTTGATGAGGAGCGAGGGCTAAAGTGCCAGGGCTTGGGAAGGAGCGAAATCAGAGGGGGGCGGAGGTTGAGGTAAGGAGCTGGCGACGTCACAGCTGTTCTCTTGAGTGACCGAGAGCTCTCCTGAAGCTGGAACAACTGGGAACTGAGCCAATTTAGTCATTTATGTCTCTGGACTTTTCGTTCTCCAGTGTCCCAATCAGAGGCAATGACTGGCTACGCTAATCAGGAGGTAGGAGGGTTGCCTGAGTCACTAACTGGCCAGAACACTTCCTCCTCCAGGAAGGTAACTGGACCTCAGAAGCTTCCGTCATTCTAAGAGACGAGGCTGGTTGGCACGGGTCACAGAACCTGAGATAGTGATGCACATGGGTAATATTTGTAAGACATTTCAAACTGTGATGTAGTGATAGATGCAATAATGGTAGCCGAAGTGTGTTTGCAAAACGACATATTATAGTTTGTTATTGATTACGCTTATTCTATAGGACTGCATGACAAATACAAGCAGTAGTTCTAGTGTTTCTACAGTAAATTCTAGTACATTCTTAAAGATATAGTATTAGGACACTGAGTTTATTTTAATTAAAGTTGAGTGTTTGAATCCAGACCGAGTTCAGAGTTTCGTGTATTCTGACAGCATTTCATGTTAACATCCATCCACATGTTGAAACACAGTCAGTAAATGCTGTCAAGCAACCAGTCTGATCCTGGACAGACCTCTGCACATCTCTGAAATCACTGTTATTGGGTTTGTCTAATATGAGAGGTCCATAACAAACATAAACTGTGTTATCTATAGTTTTATCCTCTGTTGTTACGAGCTGAGTAATTAAACTCAGGATTCTAGTTTCATTATTCATTATAAATTCAGTCTGGGAAAATAATATTACTAATCACTATTATTACTTTAATAATAATACTTACTTTTATAGTTAGATCCAATGCTTGATTCTCACCTTTGGTTTCATTCTTTGCCTGTGCAGTCTTAGAATCATCCGTCTTGGAGCTGACATTGCTGCCTGTCCGAGTCTATGCTTGTTTTTGATTTTAAGTAGTCCAGCGAGATATTTGTCCATTATCATTTCTTTGAGTAGTGATGTCATAAATTATGTAGCGTTTGATTTTCCCACATTTTTATCAGGCCAAATACTCTGATACAACGCATCTTCTGAATGTTTCCATCCTTTTCAGTTGAATTCTCCACGAGCCTCACAGCTCACCTGTAAATACAGTTAATTCATAGCTTCTTTTAATTCCTATGCTGTTAAGGAGCAAGGTCATATGGGTTTAACTGAGAGGTAGTAACTGCATCTTTTCCGTTTTATTTCTTCACTTTCTTCACCTTTCTGAGCTTCACAGTATATTTTCTTGCCAGTCACCTCCTCTAGCTCTACCCAACACAAAGGAGAGAGAAAGAGACAAGAGACACACTGTCTCCAACATGTCTGCCACAGGGTCTCATCGGGGGTGAGATACCCAAGGCACCTCACCCACACCAAATTTACTTTAAGGTTGTAAAGTTGGGCATTTTTACCTACAGTTGGAGTTTATGCAAACTGACTGACTCAGAGAAAGACTGTAGTTTTGGGTACTTCTGCACGGCCTTTGTTTTTCAAGCATGCCATCTGTTCCTCTAATAGCATCAGAAACATGTATTATTTATTATATTAAATCAAAGCATTGTAAAATTAGATCTCACCTCTTCTTTTATGTGTGCCTGTGTGACTGTTCTGTAAAGTGGGCTCATTTAAAGGCTAACTTTCATTTGTGATTTCTACCTATTGCAACGACTGCGTGAATGCTCAGCTGCTGATGTTTCTCCAAAGTCTACTGAGTGCATCTCTAAAACACGTCAAAGTTGCTTTGTGTCGTTGAAGTAGAGATTAATGATGTTATGTCTCCTTTTCAAGGACTTACTCAGAAGTAAGTAATATGTTGTCATTGTCTCACTGCTGTGGGATTTCTAGATGTCAAAGCCTATTGAAGGTGGTCCAAATGCAAGATGAGGTGAAAATATGAGAACTGCAAATGCAGTACATATCGCTGCAATGAAGAGTCTCTATCTAGGCCATAATTTGTCTGTTGGGATATTTTTATTCCACCACGTATGATAATTAAGACTCTCATCCACAATATCTTAGGGCTGGCATTCAAAATGATGAAGACCCACAGCAGATCCATTTGCATGTTTTATTTTTCTGGTGCATTTAATGAGTGCCAGCAGAACTCAAGGATACTGGAAACTAGGTGTGTGTGTGTGCCAAAAAGGGATCTGCAATATTTCATAACAAAGTAACTTCTGTAATATGTTAAAACTTCCAACTCAGTATTTTCATACTTGCACAGAGACAACAGTCTCATCATTCAAGGCTGACCCTATAGGTTGAGCTGTGGGACTGAGTGCAGATGAAGCGTTGCCTGACTTTGTCTTCATGAAGTGTGTCCACGCCATGTGTACGGTCATGCTTGGGTAAGGGATGAAGAACTCGCAGCCGTTTTCAGACGCTTGCACATGAAGAATGAAAGTAGCTGTTGAAGAACAAAAAGATGAGAACTTACGAGAAAGGTTCAAACCCAGGAAGCAAAGCTCTTTTAAAAATAAACAAAGTTTTTGGGATTTCTTTGGACAGTGTTTAAGAAGACAGTGATAGGAGACTCAGTTCAATCTGGGTTTGCTTAATGTGACATTGCATATAGGTGATACATTAAAACTCAATTTCCACAAGTTTTCTAGTTGTTAACATCGAAATCTAGCTTTCCAAACTTTGAAACTTGATGAAGCCACAGTCTTAACTGTGTGGCTAGATTTATTTGTTAGATCTGTTGTCACAATGTCATAGTTTCTATATTTCTACAATGGCAGACATTGACAGGAATTATGAGAAGTCTACCTTTGCAAACACCTTGTTTTTGATGTCTTTTAATGCTTGACTAACTCCTAGCATGCAGGCCTATGCTCATCAGATTAAACTATATCGTTTTCCACTTTTAATTGCATAGTGTATACCAGGGGTGTCAAACATAAGGTCCAGGAGTCAGAATCTGCTCGGCAAAGACTCCATAACGGTTCACTGGACATCTTTAGAAAATGTGAAGGAGGGCATAAAGACTACTGTGAAAAGTAGTGAAGCACGTAGGTGCTAAAGAGGTACATGCTCTTTGGAAAGCTTCCTGCTGTTGCCTGATTTGGACCATTGTTTGTAAGTTTTGGTGTACTTGGTGGAAACTCTAAATTAGACCTCCAAAGCTCAATTATTAATAGATTAGTGATTGCTAACTAATAACTGACCGCAATTGAACAAAGTTTTTTACCTGTATGGAGCCATAGCCTGCTCAGACCAATTAGAATACCCATGGGAACCAAGAAGTTTAAGTTGCAAAATATCTTGGTCTGTTAAAGTCAGAAAAATTCACCGTAGATTTCAATTTGCTCTGAAGTACAGCTTGAGGCCAACCTCTGGCTACTGGAAGCAGCAGTTGCCTCATCTGGCACTTGTAAATGGTCAGAGAGGGACAGATATGACTCTTAACCTAAATGTCATCACCCTGACATGTCAGCTTAACCTTCAATCAAATCTCCATCTGTTAAACTGCCATTCTTTATTGTGTCATTCCACTGGTCCTTTCTGTTCACTCATCTGTAGTTTGCATCTCTATCCGAGTGCCCTCATCCTGGCATTATAGAAAAGCTGCACCAGCTATATTTAGGCACACACACACACACACACACACACACACACACACACTTCTCGCTCTGCCATTCAAGAACAATGAAACAAAGGCTTGTGTTCTGCAGACAGTGTGGACGGGAGGAGGATGAGAGGTTTTTTCCAGTCTCTCCTCTGGTGTATCGTCTTGAGGCCGGAATGATGAGCCCAGGCAAGCCGATAGCCCTTCTTTGTCTCTGCAAAATGGAAATGCATTCATGCTGTGGGTTGAGCCTCAATGTGAGCCAAGTTAACATGGCTGATAGCTTTGAGTTAGCACGAGCACGCAAGTAGGCTTTATGGCTTATTGGTCTTTTATGGCCTCTGTGGTTCTTGTCATCGTTCAAGCTAATGTCATCAGTAACTACTCTTGTGGAGATGGTTGCATTAGTGTGGTCCTGGCTGCGCTCGTTCCTGTCCTGGATTTTCATCACCGTATGACAACACTACGATAAGATGAATCTTCAGTGATCCCTGTGGGGCAAAGGGGTCAGTGCAGCAGTGCAGAATAAATTATAGATAGGAAAACAATGTAGTTTGTTTATTTGTCTCTGTGTGTGTTGGTATATCAGAGTGTTGATGGTGGAGGGTAGTAGTGATTAAAGAGGCTGTCCTTCAACAAGAATCGATATGGTGTAATTGCATCTGCGGCGGGTTTTTCCTGTCTTGGTGGGGTGTTCCTGTCTTGGCAACAGAGAAAAGCCAGATGCAGCAAGGCCTCTACATACCACTGTAAACCAGTCAGTCTGGATGGATGATAATATGTGGCACACTATCTTTCCCCAAAGCGTTTTTTTAAGAAGTAAATATCGTGGTCATGTTGCCTGCTTACACATCCAGAGGGCACGAAGAAACAATGGGATCCAGTTTGAGTCATGTTTCTGGCCATCTGACAATTCTTTGTGCAGTACTCTTTGTTTAGTCCTGTTCTCATTGCCAACTCGTGAGAGAAATACCACTTTATCTGCTAAGCTCAAATATATCCACTGACTGTCTGCTGCTTGTTACTGAGCAGGTAGTGTGCAGCTGCCCACAGCATGTAGAAATACAACTTTATGAGATTGATGAGACTCATCTGGATGTTTGATTACCACCTCACTCAGTCCTACACAAGGTTTAGTCAGTATAATTTGGGTCTACATATCTCAAAGTTGTTTGAAATTTGCATCACATAATCAACTCAGACAACTTTCTCCATTTATCTTCCTTTTTTCAATCTAACCTAAATGAAAATGTTAGAAAATAGTATATAATGTCTAGAGTTGTTATCTTCCGCCAAGACAGAGAAAAGTCGAAAGCTAAAATATTCCCAATTAGAAAAGCTTTCAGTATTATGTAAATATTATGTGGCTTTTTGTGTTTGTGTTGTATTTAGGTTGCCCAAGTCTGCGAGGCTGCCCAGGAGAGTTTGCAAGCCACTTTGAAACCCACCTCTACTGTTTTTCAATTGACAGCATGTTATAAGTGCTGTATAGATTCTCTGGTGGGTGAATATGATTCATATGATTCACACATATGATTCAGATGGCCCCGCCCCTCCCTGAGCCTGGTTCTGCCGGAGGTTTCTTCCTGTTAAAAGGGAGTTTTTCCTTCCCACTGTCGCCAAAGTGCTTGCTCATAGGGGTCATATGATTGTTGGGTTTTCTCTGTATGTATTATTGTAGGATCTACTTTACAATATAAAGCACCTTCAGGCGACTATTGTTGTGATTTGGTGCTGTATAAATAAAACTGAAACTGAATTGAATTTGTTACTTGATTGTTATCTGCTGCTGAGTCTCTTTAGCACTGCTAGAATTGCAGCTACTAGAAGACAGAGCACACACCAAGCACACCTGTTCAATCAATAAAATGAGTTTCACCTTGATCTGCTGACAAACTAAAGTAAAAGTAATCTTTGTTTTAAAGTAAAGTTTAAATATATCCAGTTTAAAATTTTCAGAGCTCTAATCTGCGGCTGCCGCAGCAGCACTGAGCACACACTCAGCTTTAAAATAACTTGAAATAAGATGTTTGTTTACCACTGTGTGCACTAAATCACAAGAGTCATGATTTTATTCAGCAATAATCTCTCATCTTATTTGCAACACTGTTACATTTTACTGTTATATTTTTCTGTTCTTCATGGATTTTTAGCACCATTTGGTCATCATCATCAGATAATGTATATGACTGGAGTAGGTAGCACTCATAGATATCTATTTGCGCAAACAAAGAGTCACATGACAAGTGAAGGGCCCTTTTCTACATGCGTGTGTAGAACAGGGAAAGTTGAAAAGCGCTGTTGCGATACTGGTTACCTTCGGTTTTAGTTCTTGTCAAGCCAGGTAATGTAAACAAATTCCTTTGTAATATATCTGGCAGTAAGCAATGATTACACATTGGTGCTCATGCTTTTGGTACAGCATCACACCAAATTATGTGTAAAAAGTATTAAATCTGACACAGTTTGTTTGTGAAACAGAGTTCTAACTGAAAAATTCACAAAGATGTTCTATTTTCCTTTCTTTTCCTGTTTTGAAGTTTTCCAACATTTTATTTTTAAATGTTCACTCTTTGTTCTTGTGGAAGGTAAAACGCTATTAGATGAAGCCGCGGATAAAATAGGTTTAGGATTTTCAGCAGCTCAAAGTTGCTTAATGCCTGACCTTAATGGTTGATATGTGCAGTGGGATATTCTCAGTGCTAGACTTTTCGCAGAGCCCCTCCGTGTGTAATTGCTCAGTGAGTTTGGGATTCACGCTGCTTATTTTAATCTCAGTAGTGTGGGAAGTGACATGTGCAACCAATGACCACCAGGACATTTTAGGCTGCTAATTTACCCACACAGTTTTCCACTTTAGCTTTTAAATGTAATGTTTGATGTGGATTCAGTGTCGAACATTTACTCGTTTACTAGTCCATCTATGAATTTCAGGGTCGTGACTGCAATTAAGCAAGAAAGCAGCCTGTGTAATCTGGTCCTGGGCAGCAGTGATGTAACTCACACATGGCTACTGTATTATTTGGGTATTACTCTAATGACAGTTTGTAATGTAGTGCATGAGATGAATTCTTATAATATGAATGTTTGTTGTAGGGAAAATGTTGAGGAGATGAGATCCGTGTTCAAAAAGCTGTCTGTAGCAACACATTAGTGTTGACACCAGCGACACACACTCTAATAGGGGTGTTTTGTTCCAAACTCGCAATACAAAGTCTGGCAATGAGGCAACAAGCAAGTGACCCGGAGTCAAATTCCTTGTTTGTGTGCACAAACCTGGCTAAGTAAAGATGATTCTGACTCGTATTCCACACAGGACCACATATAGAATCTGTTTCACTTTTAAAAGAGTAATGCTACTGCCTTTTTGATGAGGCAGAGGTTTGAACAGCACTTTCTAGGAAACCCAAAACACTTAGAGCAGGTGTCCATGCACATCCTCGGGCTAACTTAGATCATTTACATCGGATGTTTGATCACCAGCACTGGGAGAGTTGTTCAGATCATTATATAAGTGAGTAGTGTGGCCGTTATAATAAAGTAAAAATAAAACAAGATAGCAGCAAGATGGTTACTTTGTACCTGTGCTGCTAGTTAAACGTTGTGTCAACTGCTGAAAGTGCTTGCTTGAAACAAATAGCATTGCCACTGGTTAATTTTTAAATGAGGGCAAGACAGTCAATACCATTGTGCGGTATTTCAGAAGCCTGTAACTTAGTTCTGCATTAACCATTTAATCCGTCTTTTATTAGCTGGTTTCACGGATGTGCGTGTCCTTTATGCCTTCATGCCTCTGGTTTCTTATGATTCTCTGATGTTGAGTTCTTGGAACCTAGACATCTTTAAACAGACACTCTCATCAAGTATTGATGCCTTGTAGTGCGATAGGTCCTAAATGACTGCATTTGTTTTTGTTAGTTTAATGTGCTGCTCCAGATGACAACTGCTGTCACTGAGGACATGCTGGATGTGCATTGGACTCGTGTTTATGACAGACTGGCTTTCTCATTACCGTGTCTGACTCCAACCTCCTCATTTCTTTTTATTTTCTCCCCATCTTACTCCGGTGTATTACTTGGCCCAGTTTACGTGCTCGTTTGCCTAAACGTGTTCTTATGTCACTCCCTTGCTTGGAGTTTAATTTCATGCTTGAAGTCTTCTGAATAAAAGTGGCCGCATTGCTTAACTTTTTAAAAACTGAGCTAATATGAAAAAAGTGAATTTGAATTTGACTGAAAAAGAAAGAATTGTCTTCGTAGAATCAGTCAAAACTGTAAAATATTTGCTGAAACGGTAAATAACTTTTATCTTGCAATTGAAAGTAGGAAAATATCGATCATGGTTATCTGACTTCGTGGGGATGTTGGACTGAATATGTTGCATGTAGGTATGCAATTTTTATGCAATTTTCTGAATGAGGGCTGAATAATTGAGTATTTTATTTAAAGCTGCAGAAGGTTCAGTCTGTGTCAAGTCTAGATGTCAGTTGGTTCATACAGGTTTGAGAATATCTTGTTACCTTTTAAGTGTGATACTTCCAATAATTGAATTTTGATCTCTTGGACTTGAAGCTTTGAAGCTGCACATCCTCTCCACTATAAAGCTAAAGCTGTTTAGCTGGAAGAGCTACAGTGTGCAGTGAAAGCATCATTATTCTGGGTTGCCAGTCAGATGTCAATATTGCAGTCGGTGGGCAGATTTGCAGCTGTTGTAACTGACTCGTAATTACTAAAAAATACTTGGTTGGATGGATGGGATGTGTAATTTAACTTGTAATTACTCAAGTTATCTGGACACCTGCAGGTGGGTGACAAAATAAAGAAAAGGGTAAAAAAATGTGTATTGGAAAGGCTTGACATTTACCTAAGTGGTGTAAAGTGCTCTCTAACAGGTCAGGAGATTTTACAGTATTGGGGTTGTGATCTGGTAACGGTCACAGAATATGAGCCACCTGTATTAAATGATACTTTAAGGGGACATGCAGACCTACCATTGCAATTTTCTAAGACCCTCCCACTGTCTTCGCTGCGTGGGGTAAACATTTTGTTCTTCACTCTGATTTTACATCATCATCATTACAGACCCGTAGTTTAGTTTATACAACATGATATCTTAAAAACAGGAATAACTGTTTCACCCTTTGCACTGAGCAAAATTCTTCAGCAATCCATCTTTTGGAGGGAAAAAAGGAAAATAGGTGCAAGATGTTCTGAACTGTCTTAGGCAGCTTTCTTATAATGTCTTTAAGTAGTCTTCAGAAATAGTTCCACAGACTTCGTGAAGGACCTTAAAAGCTCTTCTTTGGATGCTGGCTGCCTTTTGTTCTGTTGTCTCTCATGATGATCCCAGACCAATCCAAGACTGATAGTGTTCCATTGTGTGTTTTTCTATCCAGATATGATTTTACTGCAGTGTGCTTGGGATCATTGTCATGAAGAAAAATAAAGCATATGTCAATCAGATGCTCTCTAGATGGTATTAAGTGGCGGATCAACCTCTGTCTGTGCTTTTGAGTGTTTATAATTCCATCAGTTTCACCAAGACATTTCTGATGAGGTTAAAGCAAACAGTAGGTGCCAGTAAGGGCCACATTCATTTCTTCCTATTTTGTAAGGACATGGCTTTGAAAATATGCTTACATTAGGTTATGTTTCCTTTTGTCCTCTACGTGTCCAGTTTTCCCCAATTTTTTAAAGACATACTGCACCGCATTCTAAATTTCAGTCTAAGTTTTTCTTATAGATTAGCGTTAAGTGGCTTAATATTCTGAAAATAGTCAGATACCATGACTGGGCTGAAAATGAGTGGAACACCAGTCCATGTCTATCTTTGAGGGATAGCCCGAGACTTTTGAACAGTGCTGTATAATGCACCCTGGATCTGGTTTTCAGTAATCTGTGGTAACCCAACCTCCCGATCAATAGCTGCTGCTTTTATATTATTCTTTTATAACATCTTATCACATTAGCGTGACAGGGAAGGGGGCTTGCGCAGTGAAAAAAGCTGCATTGTGTCCAATGAAACCTGGCCCGTGTAAAGAGCAAACCAGTGAGCTGCAAGACGACTCCTCCTTGTGTTTTAGAGTAATTAGAACTTCTTCCTGCTGGGGAGTTCAGACCTAAATATTTAATCTTGAATGGAACCGTGGCAAAACATGTCATGCTGCCTGGGTCTTTTGTGTCTCGTACACACAGTCCGTGGTGGAAGAGCAGCTGCTAAGGTGCTTTTTGTTGTAAATAGTTGGTGAGTACTGGGGGCTGTGCCCGATGGGCGTGTTGGAGACATTCTGTAGCATGTCTGCACAATTGTCTGAACGCGTAGATGTGTGTCAGAGATAAGGTGGGACTGTGTGTATGTGCAGTTTAGGGACAGCAGCAGCAGCCGGCAGCGAGTGCATGTGCAGCAGAGCTGACGGAGGCTGGAGCTGTTTTGATCAGAGAAAAGAGAGATGGAGATAAAAAGGCTCTCATCCTAGCAAAGAGGTAGCAGTGAGGCTCTACAGGGAGGGAAGAGACCCAGGCTGACAGAGAGATGAAAAACAGGCAGGATCTGGATGACAGTCAGTTTTTTGGCTGAACACTGGTAATCGCAGATGGACTATTTTTTTTCCCTTAATGCTCACATTTATCTTCACCCTCCTTTCTTCACTTCACTTCTGTTTTCCTTCCCCTTCCCCTCTTTTGACAGATATGTGTCACAAAGATGTCCACACGCAGCTGCCAGGGAACAGACTCTGTCATCAAGCCCCTGGACACCATCCCTGAAGACAAGAAAGTGAGAGTTCAGCGCACGCAGAGTGGCTTCGACCCATTTGAGAAGCCCGCCAGTCAGGTGAAAAGGGTCCACTCTGAGAACAATGCCTGCATCAACGCCAAGAGCTCATCTGCTGGCAAAGAGTCCCCCAAACTGCGCCGCCACTCCAGCCCTAGTTCTGTAAGTGCACCTCTCCAGCAGCATAGAAAACAGCACAGTATAGTGTTGAAGGACCAGATGCACAACTTCTAATTTTCTTTACCCTTGAATATCGAAAACTTTTGGACATTAGCCTTAATGAGGGGCTGAGTATACGCAGCAGTTTGCACTCCTTTTAGCTATTTTGACAGGAGGAGGGTTATAACTTGTTCAAAGTGGTGATAATTGGCTCCACATAACAACACTGATTTATGTTACTGTACGAAGCTTGAAGTGCTGTTCAATATTAATGAATCCCATTGCTTAAGAATCTCATGCTAGGGTGTTAGTCTTACTTATGTATTCACCAAGGAGCAACCAAAGAATAAGGAAACTAACTTCTCAGGAATAGCCACAGAAAATTATAGGGTGTAGTGTATCAACGTATCGTATTGGAACTTTCATTCAACATTCATGTGTAATGATTAAAGGTGTACAAGCATCAAGCAAGTCACTTGTTAAAGATGCTAGCTAAATCAGCAATTGGCCTTCCTGGGAAGAATAATTGTGTTCACTTTTAGTTTTAAAAGTAGAAATTTGTTACGTTTGGGGGCTTGTCTGGGATCATCAGTGGCGACATAGACCTCAGTTAATGCGGAATAATTAAGTGGTGTTGTTTATTAATAAAAAAAATACTTGACTGTATTTTTTTGACTGACAACAACTTATTATGAATGTTTAAACATCTACTGTAGCTGACTGGTCACATGCATACCTAGTTGTAGCGCAGGGTCTAACGAGTCAAATACAAATATGGTGAAAGACTAGTGTGGATGCAGGTGCAGCAATGTCATTTGACTTTAAAATAGAAGAAGATAAATTGATCATTACAGTGGGTGGTTACCCTTTTTTATCTGATCACAGCCTGCTAGACTCGTCCTAATGGTTAAAACTTCATTAGCTTGCTTTGTGAAGTTACACAATATGATTGACACCTAATAATCAATGACACCTGCTGTCAGTTATTGGTGCAATGTCTAGGTGTCAACCCTGCTTTGAGTTCAGAAGTGTGTAGTAAGAACAGCTACAATTTGTGCTTCCATTAATTATGCATGCACTGAAAGAGCAGGTTGTTAATAACAGAATAATCGGTGAGCAAAGGCTCTCTTATAGAACGGTTCAACTCCAGTGAAATCAAGCTTGTCAGCCTGAGCGCGGTGACAGTAGTTTGAACATGTATCTCCTTTTGGAGAAAAGCCTGATTAAGCAAGACTTCACATTTCAAAGCCACCATCGTCAGAGGTGTTGATGATAAAGTGTCTGTTTGATAAATAGTGGGTTAAGAGTCAGTCAACAATTGTGCCAGTGTTGTCATGGAAACACAGTTTGTAGCTTGTAGAGGGTTTTCTTTTGCTTGTAATTAATCACTTCATATTTGAAACCAAGTTGTGCTCGTCTAATATTAAAAGATTGGCCACCGTCCACCCCTCAAAAGAAAATTTAGTGAAGAAGAGATTCCTGTTTGTCAGGCTCCGCCCATACACCACCACATACAACAGGTTGTTAAGACAACTTACACGGAAGGCCTAATGCAATATTCAATCAGATGAACTCAGACTGAAGCAACTGAGGCAGTGCCAACCTTCACATACAAGTAAATATGTCTTGCCTTATTGTCATCCAAATAATAGAAAGTGAGTCTAAGAGAATGTAGACATGCTTACAGAGTAAAGTGGCATAGTTTAGTTCATAGTTGGATTTTTAACAGGAAAGTTAATAAAAAGCTGTGTAAAGATAAGAGCATGACTGCAAACTAAAGAGACAAAAAAATTTTTCCTATCCTAACATCCTTCAAACTTGGCAGGTGTACTACTGGGGACAGTAAGTCAGTAAGTGCAGCTGTGAAGCATGTTCTTAATTGTTGCTGTTAGGCAATCAGTGGCAATCAGTGGGAGTAGCATGTTACTGCTCTAACATGCTGTAACATACTTCACTGTTCAAAGCATCAAGGGCTCCTGCTGAAATGTTTTGTAGTGGAATGATGGTAGCCAGTAGACATTCCAGGCTCTGGTTGTTAAGGTAGTCGTCTAATTTTTGGACCTATCCTCTTTGCAACACTAACTGTTGCATTCTTTTTCATTCTTATGAGCTGATGCACTTCCCCTGATATTGTCGCCACATCACTGCTAGTCTCTTTCTGTAACATGATCTATGACTGATGATTGGAGCATTTTTAGGAACAACAATTCCTTTTAGGAACAGATCTTTATACTGATTAAATATGATAAATGGAATGGTTACTAAGCTAAGTTCCCAAATGAGATCTTAACTCCTCAATATGGAAGAATCTCTTGTCCTATCAGGGTACAAATGCTAATTGATGTTAATGCTAATTAATGCCAAGAAAAGCGATGAGTACTCTAGCCTACAGCTTTACTATGATAACAGGGAGATATGCATCCCCAACATTCACAACACTGGAAATTGTTGTGAATCTCATGAGGCAACAAGATGACTGGCTCTTAAGTTTATTGGTTCGGCTGTTGATTGATCGTTTTTTTGGTGATCATGGGTGGGACAACTGCCTTTATCTTTACCATTCTTACATGTAAAATAGATTTCTATTCAGGATTCTTTGAGTTAATATTAAGTTTTGGTTGCTGTTATCATGCAATTGTAATGAAAGATTTTAGGATTAAGACAACTTGGAGCTAACAGTATGGTATGCCTCTTCTAGTGTCGATGGAAATTAGTTCAGTTCAATTCAGTTTTATTTATACAGCACCAAATCACAACAACAGTCTCCTCAAGGCGCTTTATATTGTAAGGTAGACCCTACAACAGGGGTCGGCAACCCGCGGCTCCGGAGCCGCATGCGGCTCTTTAGTCCTTATACTGCGGCTCCGCGTGGTTTGGGAAAATAAATTAGAAGTATTTCGCTGAAGTGTATTTTATTTATGTTAGTTCTTTTAAACTTGTAGTTCTAAATTGGAAGATTATTGTGATATTGAAATATAAATATAAAATTATATTCTATTATTTTTTCCTTGCTCAAAATAAGAGTCACACTCGCGGAAGCCGGTATTCCCGCCGAAACGCCGTGCATTTATCGAGACTTTCGACCCCAGGTATGCCAATTATGGATCTTCGGACCCACATTATGTCAGCAGCTCCACCGTGAACTATGTTAAAGACAAACACTCCTCACGCCTCACAGACGACAGATGACAGCTTACAGTCCTGCGTAAACTGACTTCGCACAGCACCAATTAGCAGAGGCTGTGAGCAGAGGTTCAGGATCAGAAGTCCCATTGTAAACACATCACGGCAGACCCGACGATGTTTGCATGAACGCGCTTTTCAGCATCTCTTTATTGAGCACTTTTCACACACGGTTGCTGTACGCATACAGCCGGCTGTAGCTTCGCAGCTCACAGCCCGACACACACCACCAACAACAACAGCAGAGAGAGCACAGACTTTAAGGCGGCGAGGCGTGATTGCGGGTGCCGCTCAGGTGCGTCCGCCTCCCCTACAGCGGCGCTGCAGACCACGCCTCCCTTATATAAAGCCCAAAGGCGATATAAGGGAGGCGGCTCACAACAGTTTTTGTTTGCTACATGGATCATTTTAGTTCAGCTGGGTGTCTTTGCTTTTGTTATATTTCTTTAAGAGTTCAAAATGTGTTGATTACATAAATAAAATGTAATTTTCTCTGTAGCACTTCATGGATTTCATAAGCAGCACACCTTAGTTGTTCACACAAAGGTAGAAAACAATATATACAGTGTTATCTTCATTTTAGATGTCAAAAAGTATTTGCGGCTCCCAGTGTTTTCTTTTGCGTGGAAACCGGGTCCAAGTGGCTCTTTGGGTGTAAAAGGTTGCAGACCCCTGCCCTACAATAATACATACAGAGAAAAACCCAACAATCATATGACCCCCTATGAGCAAGCACTTTGGCGACAGTGGGAAGGAAAAACTCCCTTTTAACAGGAAGAAACCTCCGGCAGAACCAGGCTCAGGGAGGGGCGGGGCCATCTGCTGCGACCGGGTCTACAAAATAACTCAAAATGACTGCAAAGATATACAAAACAAACAGAAATGCGACAGAAATACCACAAAGAAGCTATTTGTTGAATGACAAATGAATCTGACTACATTATGCATCTCTAAAATATTACAGCCTTTGAGATGCTGTCAAAGAACCAGTTTCCGTCAGCATTTCTGTTGCTTTGCGACGCTGCTGGCTTTTCTTCTTTATTTCCTCGTCAAACAAATTTGCCAGCCTGTATCTGTTCACATGCCTATTGAAGACTGCATACAAATAACACAATTTTCTTAATCATGCAAATGAGAATTTTAGGTTTTTATACATATGTGGTTCTTTTCAGAAACATAAAAGTAAAATGGCACAGAATGTGAAAGGTTTAATGAATGTGCACACAGATAAGATTTAATAAGTGTAATACGAGGCTTGACTGATTGCCTGCCAACATCGCTGTGAGAAGCTAATGAATTGTTTCAGCCCTGATTATGAAATTGTGTTATTTGTGCCGTCCGTGGTCATTTAGCTGAGGCAAACAAACCCACTTGAATCTCAAACATTTCAAGCCCTTACTTAAAAAAAGATGGATAGTGGACTAATCTCTGGACCATCAGCCTTCAGAATCCCACTTCTAAATTCTGGACCCATGTCTTTTGTTTCTTTGGCTTTTGTCCTATAATTTAAATAAATCTGCACAGGCTCTGGGATGGCATACTATATGCTCTGTAGGACATGGCATTTAAAATATCTAGAAATTTAGATTCGTTCTATAAACCACTCTCCCCCATGAGAATCAGTCATTAACAGGTTTTAAAGAGCAGTTGACCTCAGATTAGGCTAATGAATTTTCGTATGATTTCACAGTTTAAACACTTTCTAATGGCAAAATACAGTTCATGTTAACTTAGTGCACATGTTTCAATAATTTCAGAATAACTGCTTACAAAAGTGACTGTGTTGTAAAATGGGAACATACTATTAAAGATTATATATGTCTTTAACCATTTTAGATCAAAATCTGTAGACTATCCTGACTCAGAGCAATTGTCTAATGGCCTCATAATGTTCTGCTTTCCCCTTCTTGTCATAAAAGTTGACATTGTTAGAGCAGAAAACCAATGAAGCAAAGATACAGATGAATTAAAAGATTCATAGGATAACCAGACTGACACCAGTTTAATAATGGATTTAAAGGTGAAAATTTCTTACTTCTGGATTTGTGATTAATCCAGTTATGTAGACCCAGCTGATATCTAGTAAACCCTGAGCTTTAGGGATGTTAAGGCAGTTGCCTGCTTTGACCAACTGGGATGGTCAAATGGTTGTGGGGTGGCTGTAGCTCAGGTGGTAGAGCAGGTCACCTACTGATCGGAAAGTTGGTGGTTCGATTCCTGGCTTCCCCTAGTCTGCATGCCAAATATCCTTGGGCAAGATACTAACCCCAAATTGCTCTCTGATGCATCCATCGGAGTATGAATATGTGTGAATGTTAGCTAAAAGAAGCACTTAGACAAATGTGCTTGGGTGAATGCACAAGTTGTGTAAAGTGCTTTGAGTGCTCAGAAGAGTAGAAAAGCGCTATATAAGAACCAGTCCATTTACCAACTGATGATCCAGGTCTGACAACTGGGTAATATTTTGGTACCAATGAACTCCCCCCACCAGTTATTCCTAAAAGAGGATGCAGTAAGGCAAATGTAAAGTGAAAGTGGTTCATGCAGAAAAAAAGACTCGCTCTGTATTCATGAGCCTTGCTGGGAGAGGTTCTTCAGGCCACCTTACTGTCCAACTCAATTGTTTCACAGCTAGAGCTTCTTCCTTGATCCCAGGGGGAAGTCTGATTTGTTTAGAGAAGCCCTCAGAAATGCTGAACTTATTACTGCTGCAAGGATAGTAAGCTAACAGGAGGTTGGCTGGAAAGCAATGAAGACAGTGCAGATGTAGCAAGCACTGCGCCGTCATTTAGGGATTTCCTGAAAGCATGGGATTTGGTTAAAGATGCATTACAAGGGAAAATGGTTGCATTGTGCTTTCAGGACCATTAAAGCTTCTGATGCTTTACTGACTCTAAGCAGGTTTTCAGTCCCTGTTGTGTTCATGTGTTACAATTATAGAAAGAAAGACAGTTTTCTTCTGAAAGAACACTTTATTTTTCTTAAAGCAACGCTTAAAGGGATTTTTAGGCTAGAACATTAAGTATGTTCTGCTTCAGGACCTTAAAGAATTCTACCTATACAGCCTCCAGTTCTAAATCATCTTCCAGGTACTCATGGCTCAGGATTCATCTGACAGATGTAATCTCAACTACATCGGCACACTGTTAGTCAGTGCCCGGATCCCCAAGTTTTAATTGGCAGCAACCAATTACATGATGACGGATACAACCATATGACAGTGCCCCACGGCTTGAGGCAAAAAGCCTCGATGAACAAAACAAGTTAATAACCACTATCTTGATACCTTTTATCGCCAATTGTGGTTTCAGGTTTGATGACCTATAGTTTTGATTTCTGCATTTTTGTTTAGACCATAAACAAAGAATGTGAAAAGTCTCCAACTGTTAGAAAAAACAGGGGCTGGACAGTCAACATTATTTTGACCATGTGCAGTGAACTTGTGTTCTCACTGAAATGGTTGCTTCGAAGACCGGAAACAGGTCTGTGTCCACTCGTGGTCAGCTGCTTTGTGGGGACAAATTGGCAATTGCAATGCAATGCAACAATTAACTGTGATAACTCAGCAAAGCTCATAGATTTGAAACAGAAAATGAGAAATTTCTTCACAGATTTACAAAATAGTTGCTGTGGTTGTAAAATGACATTTGGCAACCTTTCTTTTAATATAGGTATGTTATCAGAATACAAGCAGCTGGCAACCAGGTGAGTCATGCTGCCTATTGTAGAGATGGTTGTGCTCACTGGTGCAAACTGACTAAGGCTGTATGCAATGTGGTGGCAGTCTGTCTGCATTTAGAAATCAGACAGTTATTCACAAATACTCACCAGCCTGTCTTAGATGGCAATCGCCTTGCAATCGAAAGTGGTTACCAAGAGGCTGAGGGTCTTGCATGCTCAACCCTACCACAACTATTTGCGAAAATGCGAAAATAATTGGATTTTTCTTATTCAGAAGGAGGTTGCCATCCTACTTCTCCTCTTGGGTGACTGAGCGAGGAGGAGGTGCATCCACATATTTGATTGGCACGTATGCTTTTGTCAGAGTTACATTTAGTTATCAAAGCACTTTTCCTCATCACTGACAACAGCAGATGTTAGGACAGCATCCAGTGAGTTGAAGTTTCAGAGCTGACTTGTTTCCCCTTTCCTAGCAGTTAGCTATGAATATGCTCACTTCTGTGCCTTCTTCTCTTCGAGCCACAGTTATTATTTCTTTCTCTGTGAAGTGCTGAGACGGTGAAACGTGTCTAAAAGTTATGAGCTGACAATTAAATGAAAAGGAGCTCTTACAAGAAGATTTGGTAAAAAAAATCTCTCTCTCCCTCCTCACCGACATTACACCTCCTCGATGATACAGCAGGGAGCCTCCAGATTTTAATATCTCTCAGACACTTGTAAATGTGTTCTGTGAAATCCTCCGAGGCGCTGCTTTTCTGGGTTACTGAACTCACCCTCTCATTTTGCCTTTTCATATCTCTTTCTTTTTCTTCCCGCAGCCCACCAGCCCCAAATTTGGAAAGGCAGATTCCTATGAAAAGCTGGAGAAACTGGGAGAGGGTTCATATGCTACAGTTTACAAAGGAAAGAGCAAGTAAGTAGCGTGGAATCACTGTCTAATCCAGTTACTCTTCTTTATAGTTGCTAGAAATCACTCATGGATGCAGCGAATATTACATTTAATTATACGAGAGCATTTCTGTGTGGGAATGAAATAATTCAATAGGTTTTATGTAAATAATATTTCTTGTGTGCAAAGCTGTGAACCTCACAAATGCAATGTAATTTCCTTTATTTTAATCACTATAGGATGAATGTATTTATGCCATGATTCAATAGTCTTCGTTCACATTTCATGGTTTGCCGCTTTCCTCGCAGGTTTTGCTAATTAAATTCTTGAAAATGTACAAAACTCCACAGACTCTAATCTTCTCAGTAATGATGTTATTTGGCGTCACTCTTAAACTACAACAGCTTTGATTGGTGAGCTTCATTCAGTTGTAATCCCGTCGCCTTGTACCCACGTCTCACTCCACTGCCGCCAAATTACATTTCTCTGGCTTAAATATCCTCGCTGTTCTCTGGCTTCACTCATTTTAAGAGTTTTCCTTTATTGTCGCAAAAAAGAAACTCGATCAGTTTAGTATACATTGTGTGTGCTTCATGTTGCTGCCAGGGTGAATGGAAAACTAGTGGCTTTGAAGGTGATTCGACTGCAAGAAGAAGAAGGAACACCCTTCACAGCCATAAGGGAAGGTAAGACGTTTATGTGTGTAGAGGCACAGATGTCATATTTTTCTTTCTATATTAATAGTTTCACTTTCTCTCTTACTTAAGCTACTTTAATATCACTACGAAAACAGCTCAGAATCTCAGTTCAGCCCAGAACTGTAAGTGGTAAGGGCAAGGTCGTGTCCTCATATACCTCAACAGTCATAAATGGTAAATATCATGAAATAAGGACAGCTTAAAACTCCAGTCAGTGTTAACTTTCCCTACCTGATCAGAAACCCTTTAAACTGTCTGTGTGGAACTATGGAAAGCAGATGAGTTTAATTACCTGGGGTCAGTCATCCAAAGCAATGGACAGGAAGCATATGGAAGAGGGCCTGGAGAAGTGGCAGCATTGTCTGGAGAGAAGAAGAATGAAAGTCAGTAGAAGCGAAACAGAACACATTTGAATGAGAGAGTGAGACTGGTGTGTGCACAGGAGAGGTGAAGGCTGAGATGGTTTGGACATTTACAGAGGAGAGAGAGTGGATATGCTGGGCAATGTAGGTTAAAGATGGACCTACCAAAACAGAACCAAAGATGGAGACTACAGAGAAGATTCATGGACGTGGTTATGATGGACATGCAGACAGCTGATTTGGTTAAAGAGGATGCTAGAGACAGGGTGAGATGGAGGCAACTGATCCACTCTGGTGGGAGCAAAAAGAATGCCACTACCATTTGGACATCTCTTAGTCCTCTAATAAGAAGAAATCTGTTTAGTGGATCAAGGCTAATTTGTACTTTCCAGCATTCACTCCTAAAACGTATTTCAGTGTAAGGAACCTGTGTTTGGTGGATCTCTGGTGCTTGGGGGAGTTATCTCTGATTGAACCAAGACATTAGGAAAACTCAAAGTTCGCTATTAGCTAACAGGTATATCATGTCTTGTTACAATATGAAGTGCTTAACTCACAGCTTGTAGGGTTTAAAATGATAAATTTTGTCCTGTATGTATAGAAGTTCAGAGCTCGTCCTTGCTTGGCTTGGTTTGTCCTGTCACTTCGTTTTACAGACTCCACTGAAAGAAGATACAGTCACCTCCACAGGAGGAACTGGTATTTAAATTTAGATGAGAAAGTGATGCTGTCTGTTTGATCTGCTTATGATCCAGGCCTGATAAAGTAAGAGCTATCCTAGACTCCTCACATACACAGTTAAAACTCTCCCTATGAGAAGATCAGAAAGGTAATTTGAAATTGAACTAATTCAGCAATTACTGAGCAGTGAGCTTAGAGCACAGCTATGTGAGCAGCATTACAGACTGCTGCTGAATAAAGTAATGTACACAGAGTATAAGACAGCTGTGAGTGTGTGTTCGTGCAAAAGTCGAAACACTCGAGCCGTTACCACCGATGTGTGTGTGAGGCAGGGAGAGAGGGGGTTGGATCTTCAAACTGGTGACAGGATCTTTGAGGTATCAGACTATAGCTTTAACTTCCTGCTGAGAGGAGTCTTGCCTTTGATCTGCTTATGTGATTTTGTGTTTTTTACCTTCAGATACTCATACAGAATGAATATATTGATGAGGCTTTATCACTTACTGCCTCTCAGAGGTTCTGTTTGTCCCCTGTGTCCTTGGAACAGAACTTTTTGTTTGCTAAATCAATTAGTTTGTTAAATGTCTGAAAATTCCATTTATCCTATACAATACAAATGAAATACTTTAAATTCAACTAAAATACAATAATATTTTACCTTAACGAGTATATAAATGACAGCATACAGTCACCAACTCTGCTGACCTACCTAGCTAGCTTTAGCAGAAAGCACGCTGTTATTTTTCCAATTTAACATAAACTGACAACATGAACTATCTCCCTTATTTATATGGAAGGGGATACTAAATGACCAAAATGTGAGATCCTCGGAATTTGTTTTGCATTTCAAGGTGATAAGAAAAAAAAATAAAAAATAAAGAACAGCCTAAACGTAGCATTAGTTTTAGCTAGCTCTGGCTAGCTCAGAAGCTAACATTCCTAGAGTTTGATATAGCGCACTGATTTAAGGTAGAATATTATCTCTTTAATGTGTACTTAGCATTTTTTTTTCTTTTAGAACTAGTCTTATACTGACAAAAGTTGGGGTAATTTGCATGCACAGAAAATTTGTCACATCTTCCAGTTGGGTTGAATTTCTTGTATTAGCCCCTTTCATTACTCACTGATTCCAGTGGCTACAGGCCAAGCAGTTTTGTGGCGATAATCTGATGCCGGCTTTTATGCAAAGGCTCTAATTTGACGAAACTGCTTCTAGATTGAAAACCAGCACTGGTGGAAAAAAGTAAATTAGAAGCTCGTAGAAGTCGTTTGTTGTGTCTGAGATTTTTTTGTAAGGTAGTTCAATCTGAAATCAAAATATCAAGTATTAAATGTTAAAAAAGTAAACTTGTTCTTTTTGAAACTAAATTAATTTGACTGTGATGTCAAAGCTATAAAATATCCCAACCAAGAACTTTGAACATGCATCGTGTATTATTTGCACAATGCTCACCGTCCTCTACTTAAGCTGTGGCTTAAATCAAGTAATGTAAATGTGCTCTTCATACCGAGCCTCCCCAGTAAGACTCTTTAAGCTTCGCCGCTGTAACGATTTGATCATCTTCCCAGCTTATCTCCCTCCTAATCAACAATCAGTCTTACGTCATGAACATGTTGACAAATGAGTGTGAGAACTTAGAGTAGTAAATCCACCCCGTGTTTTCTCTTTGTGTTTTAATCTTTTCCTGATCCTCTGTATGTGATGAGGAATTCTAATAATGCTGCTAATGAAAGCATAACACAGTTCCCTGGAATCTCAACATCAACTCTCTGCCTCTTTCTGTTCGGTTTTGTTTCTGCAGCATCTCTTCTGAAAGGCCTGAAGCATGCTAACATCGTCCTCCTTCATGACATCATCCACACCAAGGAAACCCTAACTCTGGTTTTTGAATATGTGGTGAGTCTGCACACTGAGATCACCCATTTGGGCTCTTTATGGGGGGATTGTGGAGGTTTAAAATTAGATCAAGAATCTGTTTTTAGCATTCAAAAGAAAACGAAGCCACAGTTTCAAAGAACAGAGGTCAGCGCTTATGTGTGTTTCTTTAGTTTGATTGATTTGATCCCAGTACATCCTTGCTGATTGAGTTTCAGTTTTTAATACTCTCCCGCTAGAAACATGAGCTGTAGATATTTTGATTGGCATACTCTTACTTGTAGGCCACTTGAGGAATGTTAAAGCAGCTAGGGCTTTTTCCGTTCTTTGCTCCATAGGATGGCAGCCAGATCCACCGCAGCCTGGTCTGTCTTTGCCTGCAACAGGAAGCCAAGCGGGCATTTTATTGGAAGGTCACGGTTTTAGTATGTTTCCACAACTGTCCCGTCAAATACTGCGGGCACAAATAGCAGAAATAATATTCTGTTGATGCATTCATGGCCAGTAGGAACGCTCTGACTCGACAACACTGTTAAAGCCAAGTAAAGGGAGGGAGGATTGACCAGAAACCTCTGGAACAGATCAATGCGCAGTTTTACCAAATGAAGATCATTAGATTAGCTGAAACATTCTGACTCACCAACAAAAAAAGCAACAGCATTAAGTATCTATTAATGATGGCACATGCCAAGGTCTGGCAAATACTTGGTGGTGTGACAGTCGTTTGTGGTCTTTATCTTTAAATGGGCAGGTGAAAATAATATCTGAGCTGGAGCACTTCCAGGCTCGTGAGGGCGATCTACTTAAGATATTTTTGTTTTTTGGACAGTCAAAGAAAGACAAATCGTGACAGAGTGTTTGGCGATATCTTGTCGAGCCACCATCAGATACTACAAGGAAACTGGTGGGGCAAACCTGTTTTGCCAAAACCATGAGTAACAGTGTAGACAGGGCAGAACAAATGTGTGCATCTAACTTTACTGCACCAAAACAGTCAGATAAGTCAAACTTTACTCAACCCATTCTTCTTGCTTCCTCCATTTCTGTACCATTGATACATTAACGTAGAATTCTCTCGCAGCTGCTCTATTCCCATGTTGTTGCAGTATATTAATGACTACCCTCATATTGTGGATGGATTATCTCAGTTGTTCTCCTGACTGAAGTTTGGTCCGTTTACAGCATCCTGCCATGCGATTGCATTTGTCTCTAACCATCAGGAACCTTCACGTTAACTTTTATCGAGTGGAAAAAAGTTAGCGTTCATCCTCCAGCTTCACTGTTTATGTTATGCTAACATAGCTGTGTCGCTAGCGATCACGTAGCACATCATTATATACGAACTAGTCAAACTTCAGTAACCCTACAAACGTCACTGCTGTTTAGTTTTCTGTCTTCATTTATGTTGGAAGTGATAGCAGAGCTGTACGTTTGAATGTTTCAGAAATCTCTCAGTCAGAACATGCTATATCATGTTTAGGTGGAAGCTAGCGAGCTAACTTCCTGCTAACTTCTAACTCTGTTAAATTTAATAAATTCTGTTTTCATGGATGCCTGGATGTTGAACTTAGTTGTTACACCTGGTAAAGCAGCAACGCTGATCATTTTATTAAAGATGAAAGAATTTAGACAGTTTGTAACTCTCAGTGATGCCGCAGTGTTCGTTTGACTTTGGGACCTGAAGCGGACGGAGTTTAGGACCCAGATTACTCCGCGAGGCTCCTGACTACGGTAGCCGTAATGCTCCAACAATCCATCAAGTGGTGCGGCTTCGTAGCTTACCAAAGTCGGACTAAAACATGTTTTGACAGATTTTTGAGTGCCGTGTACCACATAAAATCAGTTCGAGGTCAGTAAGCACAACCTGAATTCATACATAATGCGCAGTGGATTATAAGGGCAACGTCGACTTTTGAGAAAATTAAAGGATTTTAAGTGCGCCTTACAGTGCGGAAAATACGGTACTTCTGATTCGATTTCTTCCAAAGTCATCCTGCCTTTTTACAGAATTCAATTAGTCTCCTATTTTTCATCTCATTTTTATTTGTTAATGAAAGTTTCATTACATTTTATCCAAGTTTTTGTCCTTGTGCTTCAGGGTTAAGTTTTTTTTTTAGGGTTTTTTAGTTATTGCCTTGTTTTCATCATAAAAAAAACATGTTGACAAAAACATTGGCAAAAATTATTGGTCGACAAAATTCACAGTGGGTTCCAGTCATCATCTAATGCTAAGTAATACTGGTACTTCTACTGGACTGGATACTTAGGAGGTAAAAAAAATATGTCAGTGATCATTTTTCCAAATATGGATAACTGTAGTCAACAGAAAACTGATTTTTACTTTTGCAGTAATCTTGTACTTATTGGCATGGCTTCATTCTAGCGACATCAAGACCCCGTCACAGCAAAGAGACTTTTGTTGTCACGGGGTGAAAGACAGTGTCACTGACAGTGTCACAAGACTTCATTGACAACATACTGCAGTGATTTTCATGTATGAGAGAGGCAAACGTCCAAACCCGTGTCAGCCATCAGCTGATGCAAGATTGTTTTGAGAAAAGCTTATCTGCCAGAATTCCAGCTGACCTCAATTACATCACCTACACCAACCGACGCTGTGCTCAGTTTACTGTTTAGTTGGAAAGCAACCACATTACAAGGAGAAGTAAAAGAAGCAGACATGGCAACCTCCTTATAAGTATGTTAAACTGAAACTAGCTACATACTTGTAAGGTTTGGTTATCACATCTGTCACAGTTACAGGATTATTCCACTGACAGTATTGTGTCATCCAGCTGAACCGTCTAGACTTCTGCTGCCTGTCCAAACAAGTTCAAAGAATAATATTTAAATTTTGTGTGACAAGGGCCAAAATAACTTGATTAGGACATTTTTCTAATTAATAAGAAAACACTCCAGTGTCTGCAGAGGAAATAGAGTAGAAGTGTACTACAAGGACAAAAAGTTTTCAACACAGTTTTGGACAGATCTGAACCCACGTTGTTCAGAACAGTCTCATCTTGTCTTACCCTTTACCGTGCACCAACTGACAGCAGCTTCTGATGGGCTCATTTATATTCATGCTGAGTGAGGCCAGATCGCTCAACCAGCTTACTCAGCTTTCCTTCTCTACTACATTTATTAGACTGGGGATGGTGGAATGCCCCCTGTTGGTAGATTTGACACATGTGGAAGGGTTTGGCTTCTGAATCAAGGATGGAGCCCAGCGGCTCAGGTTTAAATGAAGAATGAGAAAAAAGCTCAGTTTCCCTTTAAAGGTGAAACAGGGACGTCTCATCCCAAGTGGTTATATACATCTTTCACTTAACACAGGACATCTTTCAATCATTATGCGACACTTTAACAACGAGGGATTACCCCGGTTTCCCTGCACCCAGGGGTTATTTATTTGACTAGGATGCTAAATTTTAAAGCTGTGTTGATGTTGATATATCATTTTGTGTTCAGTGCTCTAATCAGCCCCAAAAATCCATTCGTTGTTCTCCACTCAAAGCTAATGGCGAATGACAGGATGCAGGGGAAATGCACAGAGAGGGGACAGACAACTGACATGAAAAGCAATGACAAATATGCTGTGTGTGTGTGTGTGTGTGTGTGTGTGTGTGTGTGTGTGTGTGTGTGTGTGTGAGTGAGTGTGTGAGTGAGTGAGTGAGTGAGTGTGTGTGTGAGTGAGTGTGTGTGTGAGTGTGTGAGTGAGTGAGTGAGTGTGTGTGTGAGTGAGTGAGTGTGTGTGTGTGTGTGTGTGTGTGTGTGTGTGTGAGTGTGTGTGTGAGTGTGTGAGTGTGTGTGTGAGTGAGTGTGTGTGTGTGTGTGTGTGTGAGTGAGTGTGTGTGTGTGTGTGTGTGAGTGTGAGTGTGTAAGTGAGTGTGTGTGTGTGTGTGAGTGAGTGTGTGTGTGTGAGTGTGAGTGTGTAAGTGAGTGTGTGTGAGTGTGTGAGTGAGTGAGTGAGTGTGTGTGTGAGTGAGTGTGTGTGTGTGTGTGTGTGTGAGTGAGTGTGTGTGTGTTGAGGCGTCTTTGTGAATTATTCAGCAGAGCAGGTTCTGTGGTGCGGCCAGCAGTAGGGGACTGTAAATATTAGTGTGGTTTCATAGTCACTGCCTCCATCCACAAATCTGTTCTCAAAGCACAGAGGTGAAGGGCAGACCAAGACTGGGTGCATGTCTGATTTTCTGATAAGAATATCAATTCAGCTCATACGATAAACTGTGGCATAACATAAGCCACATTTCTTCTTCCTGGGGACATACGCTAAAGTAGTGTGTAGACGAATAATAGCATCTGCTTTGAGCTTGATTGGACCAATCAGAATTTACAGACACACAAAAAATTGGCAGATAGCAAAAATGTGCATAACTTAGACCCAAACATATAGTCCTGTCAATACTGAACAACCCCAACAATCAGACAACCCCTTATAAGCAAGCACTTTGGCAAAAGTGGGAAGGAAAAGCTTCCTTTTAACAGGAAGAAACCTCTGGCAGAACCAGGTTTAGGGAGGGGGGGCCATGTGCCGTGACTGATCGGGGTAAGGGGAGCGAGACAGGACAAAAGACATATACATGGAAATACAGCTCATTACAATTCCAATCATCTGGAAAGTCATTTTTGATGTGATGACCTTTATACGTCAACATTCCTGGACTCTCTTAGACAAGCTTTCCTATAATTTTTTTAAGTGGTCTTCAGGAATCGTTTTCCAGGCTTCTTGAAGTTCTTCTATGGATGTTCTTCTACTTTATTAATTTGGATGTGATTCCAATCCATTACTCATAGTGTTCCATGGTAGGTTTTTCTGTCCAGGTCTGTTATTACTTCCCTGCTGTGTGTTTGGGATCATTGCCATGCTGAAAAATGAAGCATTTGACAATCATAATATTTATTGATAGTGCTGGATGTTGGATTAAAACTTGACAGCACTTTACTGCGTTCAAAATTCCATCCATTTTGACAAGAATTTTGACATTTCAACCAGTGGGGCTACTGGTTGAAATGCACCCAAACCATAACAGAACCTCCAGCATGTTTTAAATATTTCTGTAGATATTCACAGTTGTGCCTCCGAAATTTTGACTCAAATGGTAGAGCTGTAAATGAGCATAATATGGCATCCAGTGACAATGGCTGGTCTCTTGCCACATGCGTAAAACACGGCACATGACTGCCTCTCCCTATGTCCAATTTCGCTGCAGGTCAACTGGAAGTGACAAATAAAGGCTTCAATCAATTCAGTCAATCACAGTGTAAAATGTACATACATAAAATGATGATGTCTTTCTCAATGACTGTATTCAAGATGGTGGGTCAACATGGTGGCGTCCATGAAACGGCGCCTGCTCCTATGTATTTTTAATGGATTACTCCAAAAATTTTTAACAGTGCATCAATTTGTTGTAATTACACGAATCAGTATATATTTAAGAGTACAGTTTCCTTTTTTCTATCAAGTAACCTAAAAAATGACTGTAAGGAAAAAATATGATGATTACGTGATATTCAAGATGCCCACCTAACTTCTAGCATTTAACGTTCCTTTATACTGCTTTGTACAATAAAATCACAGTAACATCTAGTTGGTCCCAATTTCTAGAGCTGTTTTTGCTCCAAAGCATTTGCATATGCTAAGGTGTACTTCGTGGTAACCACTTAGATAATCTTTAAGGAATCTTACACCTTTAAAAGCTTCACACTAACACTGAGATGTTTCTGCCTTTTGTCCTCACCCAGCACACAGACCTGTGTCAGTACATGGACAAACACCCTGGAGGACTGCATCCAGACAACGTCAAGGTACAGTATGAAGGATTGTGCTGGTCACAGTGACCTTGTTGTTTCTTAAAGCCAGCAGTGTGTTCCCTACATATAAAGAAATGATATTCTAATCCACCATGAACAGATAACTAGAAACAGGCAGCTGTTTAACTTTGAAACAAAGAGTCTAGTGTGGTGGTTACTACTGACTGGGGCTGGAACATCCTGGCTGATGGGAAGAAAAATCTGTGGGACTGTGATGCGATTCAGTTAGGAAAAGAAAAAGTGTGTTGTTTTTTCCTTTTCCTCATCATTGAAGAATTTTTAGATTTCAGATGGCAGGAAATGTGGAGCCTTTGGCCCTGTAGTAGACAGCTTACAGGATACCAGTTTGCCAGCACAGTCAACAGGCCACAAGTGACACCTGTCAGCTTACCAGATTTAGTTGAAGAAGCCACTGATTAAATCCAGCTGAGCGTCAGATGAGTGGGACAAGGAAATCTGGAACTTTTGTACAAAGGCGTTAACATTATCCCTCCGATCACTGACAGACACTAAAATATGTTTTTGATATTTAAGTCAAAACTTGTGTTTTGTAATGCCATAGAAATATTTCAGTGTGGTGTCAGGTTGTAGGACTGTGTTTATATTTTTATGTGAAATACTTTAATATACTGGCATCACTGACATAATTTGTCACCGTCACTTAGTGCACATATCAGATGAAACCTTATCCAAAGCTGACAGTTAAATAGCAGCCTTTAACCAAACCCACAATTAAGTAGTTCAATATTCAACCTGCTTTACTCGTATGAAAGATTTTGACTGAAGCTGACATTTTGTGAAACTGTAATGGTGAAGCTACCGATCAGTGTATTACTCCTGTGGAAGCTTCTGTACAGACTCACAGGTTCCTGTTTGTAGGAGGGCAGTGCTAACATTAACAAACAGGTAGAGTGAGCGATGATGGAGTGAATGAGGCCATGTGTTGGTGGGATGTTGGGAGGTTCCATCATGCAGTGGGGTGATAGTTCAGGCTACATTTGTTATGTAACAGCTCGTACCTTCTTTGACACTAAGGATTTACATAAGTAATATGTGTTTCTCCTGCTGACAGCAGCTACATGGATTATTCCAAGAGAGCAGAGTGAGGTGTTTCGCAACTCCTTTTGACTTCTGACTGTTCCTTTGTGGCACAACTCCTGAGTTGTCTGTTCTAATCTGTTGATAGAACTGAGCCTGTGCAGTTGCAATAGAGGCAGCATGAAAAACACTCGTTTCAATGATCCATCACAGTACACTGGCATTTCCTGTTTTAATATAGTGTGTGATGTCAACTTAAAATATCTTTCACTTGTCACTGCCATTTCTTAACCTCTACACTTGATGAGATGTAGTCTACATCACATAGAGTACAGCCTAGTGGCACCTCACTGCAGAGCTATTTTTAAGGATTCACCATCCATCCAGTTTCTGCTGCTTATCTGAGTCTAGGGCATGGAGGCAGCAACCTAAGCAGCTTTTCTGGGAGGACACAGGAATGTTCCCAAGCCAGCCAATAGAAAAGCCAAGGTCCTCGTCAAAGTTGGGTGTACCTGAAACACCTCACTTAGGAGGCGCCTAGAAATTCTCCCCATAAAAATTGTGAACAGAATTAGGGACAAACGGGAGCGTTGGTGGAGTCCAACACCGACTGGGAACAAGCCCAACTTATTGCTGGTATTGTGAACCAAGTTCTTGTTAGGAATGTACAGAGACTCAGTACCCTGTTAAAACAGGCCAGATACCTCATACTTCCAAAGGTTAGGGTTTGGATACCCTAACCTTTGGAGGTATGTAACATGTATCCAGTGGTATACATAGGGATTGTTGAATGCCTTCTCCAAGTCCACAAAAAAATTTACACTGGTTTGGCAAACCATGCACCCTTAAATAGCCCCAAAACAATAAAGAGCTACAACAGTGTTCTACAACAAGGACACACACTGGAGTATTCCTCTTGAATCCAAGGTTAGACCAATGTATGGCCTCTCCTCTTCAGTACACTAGAGTGTCCAAGGAAGGCTGAGGAGTGTGATTCTCTTAAAGTTGGTAAACAGTCTTTGGAACATCCTGCTTGAACGTTTGCCAGTTCAAGACCATGACTCCCAACTTCCAGGTAATGCTGCAGAGGCATGGCAACTAGGATTTAAGCATAATTGATGGTCCTGGAAATGTGTCCATTGTTTCTGTTAGGATGGAGAAGCCTTTCCTTCCATCCCAGACATCCCACTGCATCAAGGTAGGCAGGAAACCGCTTCTCTGTTCTTTGTCATCTGATGGTTTTCCAGAATCACCCAGAAGCTGACCGAAAGTCAAACTTCTCAAACTTTTGCTTTTCTCACTCCACTTGACCTGCTAGATGTCATCGGACTCCTAGCTCAGTAGGATGCGTACTTCAGCTTGACAGTTCCCTTAAATTCTGGCGTCTGGTGTATTTGGTTTTGAGGTTGCTGCCACTGCAAGCATTAAACACCTTAAATTCAGCTGGCCACCAGAGTAACTGCTGTCTGTTCCGTTTCTGCTTTATTATTCAGCACGCATCTACTTCCTTACTATGCTAACAAGTGTCTACCAACACTAACTATGCTGTGAAGAGTATGACAGTGCAGCAACAGAACTGGCTCCCACGTTTCCCTCTTTGCTGGTTGGCTCTTTGGCGGCCATCTTTGCTGTGAATGCTAATGCCTAGACCGCTTGTAATGGCAGCATTAGTGAAACAAGCTGGTGGGAAAACAGATAATAGGCAGGAGGAAGACAAGCCTAGCATAATATGATGGCCATCAAGAGACTGTGCCGAGTGCATGCGTGTTTGATGGAGGTGCATTAGTGCAATTTCTTACACTCATTGACTCACCATTCTTTGAGACATTATTTTATTATCACATTTAATTACAGAAAACATATCTGAGTTGTTCTTTTGCTCTGTTTGTCTTCAGGATGTCTGCTGCCTGCTCAGTAATCAGTAACAGGAAATGTGCATTTTTGCCTTTAAGTTTATATTAAGCTAAAGCGTGTCTCTTATAAAAACATCAAAACTGAAGTTCTTTAGTATTTTTTAACATCAAATATCAAAACAGTGGTTTTGTTTGGGTTTAGACCTTTATTACACCATGATCTTTTAACTGACCATAGGTGTCCATAATTTCATAATCTGAAAAGGGGGAAAAAGAAGATTTGGTAAAGAGACATTTTAAAAACAGTGTGTGAGCTTACTTAATTGTATTCACCATATAAACAGTTTATTGTTGTTGAATCGTTGTTGCTTTAACTAAATTCTGTTTTCTCAGAATTCTGTTTTTTTTAGAGTTCTGACTTTAATCTCAGAATTCTGTCTGTTTTCTTAGAATTCTGGAAAATAAAAACAAAAGACGTGCCTACTTTATGCTTTTTTTCAGTGGCCCTAATCCTCTTCTGTACAGAAGAGAGAGTTGATCACTACATTATCACCTAATGCTTGCAAACTTGGTTAGCAAGCTGCTAAGTGTATGGGTGCAATAGCTAGACACACATGATTGGTAATCAGTGCAAAGTAACAGACAAATAAAACTGGATGGCCTCTACTACACAGCGGGAGACACTTCAGGTATGGGTAACACATCGCAGACAGCTATGTCTGCTGCCTATGTTAGCACACCTGCCAACCCAAGCAGCTGTATCCCTAAATGTAAGTCTAGGCAGTATCTAAATGAATGAGTTATAACATGAATTCACCCACTGTACAGCTGTTATGAAAGGGGAAACTATCCATAGAGGCCAAAGCCATTTTTCTGTACTGGGCTGTAGTTGACCTTTTTAACTTTGAAGTATATTGAAATTGAGTTGCTTTTGGAGCCAGCGCCAGATGGCCACCTCAGGATCTGCAGGTTTTTAACTCTTGAATGCTGTGGTTACTGCTTGGCTTGCTCATATGGCACCGGCACATGTGTATTAGAAACTTGTAAGAAACTACCAAAGATATTATACTTTTTAGTGACAGAGTCTGAATCATTAGAGCTAGTATGTTTAGAAACAGCTCAGTAGGCGAACACTGGCCTGATCACGAGCACCATAAAGACAGCTAATGTCTGTTATTAGGGTGTTTCCTGATTGACTGTGAGAAAGTGCAGTCACTCAGATATCCTCCTATTTACTAATCAGCAGCATGAAAGCTATTACAGCCTATGCTGGTGCTAGATCAAATTAACATTTAGAGACATGCACTCAGACACTCACTGCTGATGTAATTAGTGGTCAAGAATCATCAAGCTCTGTGTGTGAGAGAGAGATAGAGTGTGTGTGTGTGTGCGTTTTAAATTTGAAACTGTACTCAGGTTTGTGCTTGAACTGGATGATCTGGTGTAAAATCCATCTTATTCCGCAGCACCATTAACTCTTCTCGCCCCATGTGCTCGACTGCAGTTTATAAGCAGTGATGTTATTGAACACAAGTAAATATGACCTCATCCAGGCTGCTGCTC
Source organism: Oreochromis niloticus (assembly GCF_001858045.2). Lineage (NCBI taxonomy): Eukaryota > Metazoa > Chordata > Actinopteri > Cichliformes > Cichlidae > Oreochromis > Oreochromis niloticus. The sequence goes on along the minus strand of NC_031976.2, from coordinate 2,449,980 downwards.
AAGTGCTCTTCTTATTAGATTGTGCGCTTGTCAGCTGAAGGGCTGTGACTCAGTGACATCTTCATAGATCAATGGAAAACTGACACCCACAAGCTAAATATCAGCAGCATTTGCTCTTATAATTGCATTACAAGGGAAGCGCCTGATAGCACTTTCATCATCAGTGCCATGTCAATATCAAGGACAGGTGATCACCGCAATATTCTGACACTAAGTGCTGGAAAAGCTCAGCATCAGACTGCAGCTCTTTATGGTCCAGCTCATGTATTTTTGATTTATCTGAAGCTTTAATGATATTCAGAAAGTAGGCTGGTATTCAGCAGCAAATTGCCAAATTTCTGTCAGAAAGAATTATTCAGGTGCAAATTGTCAAGAAATATATTATTCAAAGTATTTAATATTAGAGTTTTCACTGCTGAATTTAATCCTGACTACGTAGGCATATCTACAAAAGGATTAGGTGACTCAGTGCTAGTTTCAGAGAAACTGAAGAAGTTTTACTGTTATGTTCCCAGTTGATGTACTCTTGTGTTTGACTGTAGCAGTTTTTGAGTATTCTGGCTGACTAACTGATAAAAAAGTCATCACTTTTAGTTCAGTCTGGTACCAAATCACACCATCTCACGGATCAGGACACAACAAAGACAAACCCAACAGTTCCCACTGTGAGTAAACACTTGGTGACAGTGGGGAGAAAAAACTCAGCTTTCACAGGAACACACCTCAGGCAGGACCAGGAACCCACGCAGCCCATCTGCTGTGACCAGTTGGGGTGATAGGAGAGCTGGGAAACTGAGATCTCGACACAGTTTGAGCCACACTTGAATATTACAGATTATGGCAAATGATCATTTTCAGATATGATCCAGTTTCAAGTAACATCTGTGCTTTACTTTGGTGTAGCTCCATTAGAATTCAGTACACTGAGCAAATAGTGTTACCTACTGAATATAGTTTGGAAACCGTGTACTCCATAAATTTATCACCCCCTACTAAGCACTTGTATGTGTAGAAGTTCCCAGCCTTCGTCTGCTGTAACAGGGACTAATCACGAGCTGCTTCGTTTTAAGGCGTGCCTGCTCTACCGTTTGTCATAAAGAAGATATAGAAATGTAATCTGAAACATGGCAACTTATGTGGCTGGATAAAATTGTCAATCAGCTATGGTGGATGCTTCTTGCTAGCATCCACACTGTCTACCTCTGCCTTTGACTAATGCAGATTTTGTGGCTTCAGCAGAGATGCTCGACAAGCAACGAACAAATTCAAGCACTTCCGAAAGAAAAAACTGCAAGTGGCAAGGAAGATGCTGTGTCTGTGGCAGGGGCGATTCTAGGATCAGAGCTTTGGGGGTGCTGAGCACCCAGAGAGCTGCCCATCCAGGCAAAATAAACTTTACACGTCACGATGAGACTTCTTCCCCGTCTCTGTCAGTCCCTGCATCCTTAAATGTCTCCAGTTGTCCCGAGTTCTCTCTGACTGTCTCCTTGGTGCATTTAAACCCCTGTTCCTCCCTGTCCTCATCGTCTGTTGTCTTCGTCTCCATTATCAGTCATCATAATTTTACCATCTCTGTGCAAGTCTGCAAATTTCTTTATTAAATCATAAGATTCTTAAATTCATCAAGTCTCTCTGTGCCTGGGTCCTCGTCACAAAACATGACATCACTGTTTTGTACATTTTAACACAATTTAATCCCCACATTTGAGAAAGAAAAGCAAAACACTTTTTTGAAAAGTCTGTAACAAAATCATAAATCTGATAAAGTTTATTTAAATGCTGCTAAAGAAGAATGGATTGGAATAAAAAAATATATATCCTAACCTTAATTACTGGGGGAGAATAATGAATGATGCTCATAGTGAGTAAGAAGTAAACTGAGTGCATTTTTTGGACAGAGATTCACTTTTAATGTGTATGTATAATATAATACAGATACATAAAAATACTCCCAAAACAGAATAAATTATTACAAATAAATTATTACAAAATATTAATAAAAAAATATAAAAATGGAGGCAACTTTCCCTGTGGTACAGTGTATACAATGTATGTAAAAATCTTTACTGCAGATACTAATTTGACTAATTTAATAATACTAATTTTGTGTTGTAAGATTTATGAGTTTCATGCTTTCATAGTGGTACTTAGGAGAGCTTGACATTTTTTATCAGGTGGTACACACTGTAAAAAGTTTGAGAAACACTGATAAGTGTATGTGTGCTTTTGGAAAACATTTAAAGCTGCAGTACAGAATCTTTGAAACAAGCTTAAAACATTTTTAGAATATAAACAGAGCACTCTGCTTCTCTTTACAGCTCCTCACTCCACCAGGGCTGTTTGGCACTTTCTGATTCAGTGTGCAAATGTGGTGCACGTACTGCGGCAGTCATACAGACAACTGGACGGTCCAAAAGTTGGCCTACCTCTCCCCAATCAATGATAATGTTGGAATGTTGTTAAAGAGGGTCAAAAATGTTTCAACGCAGTTTGTTTAGCAGATTCTGTATAGCAGCTTTAATATAGGGAGAGCACAACTTCCTGATTGTGTGAGTAAAATCAGGTTTTTTCTCTTTGTCAGTTTAATAGTTTCTGTTGTGCCTGTCACTGTTCCCTGTCTGTTTTCTTACCTGGTTCTTCCTGACCTTGTACTTTCTCCTCACGTTCCCTCTTTCCTCTCTCCCTCTTTGGACTGACAATCATACAGAAATAGATTGTATTCAATTAGATGAAAAATTACATTAACATGAAAAAATACTATTAAGATCACTAACAAAAAGTCCTCTCTCAGTGTACTTTCAACCAAAAGGCAAATAACCAAACCACATGAACATCTAATAAAAGATATAAATATTGAAACACTGATCCAACATTATCCTTTATTGACGGATCATTTGTTCTTACACTTTTACCTGAATGTGGCTCCTTTTTTTTAAAAAAACTTCCTTATATCCATCATGAACCTGGCTGTCTCTCTCTACACACACACACACACACACACACACATACACACACACACCACACACACACACACACACACCACACAACAGGAGTTATAAGGATAATGGGTATTCAGTCAGTTAGTTAGTTAGTATCCATTTCAAACAGGACAGTGGTAACAACAGAAGCTACGGACAATTTTAAGTTTTAGATTTTAAACAGGCTGTATACATTTCAATGGGAGCAACAGGACGGTCAAATGTCGCTGATTTTACTACAGAGTAGGACGGATTGTAGGGTAGCAAACATCGTAGGAAAACATGTTTTCAACACTGCAGGTTACCTGGTGTAATGTTTTTCAGCTAAAAAGAAACATGACTCCTACCTAACTATATAAAGAGTAACTGCAGGTTAATATGTCCTGTTTTCAGCCAGGTACTTACACCTCTGCTCCGCTGCGTCTCAGAGTAGGGGAGAGGCGAGCTGCAACAAACCATTTGGGAGGGGGGGGTTATCTATACTTTTGTTGTTGAAATGTTACGTCTCAACCAAGTACTGTATGCTTTTTATATTTTTAGTAGTGTGTCACAAAAACAGCAAATATTGTCAAAAAAGTAAGAAATCTTTGGGGGTGCTTTGATTCATTTTGAGGGTGCTGAAGCACCTCCAAAAATGGGCTAAAATCGCCCCTGGTCTGTGGCTTTCTGAGGTCTTTGTAGTAGTACTTAACTACACGTATATTTACACACAGGCCCCTGTAGTACAAAACGGTGAATTAAAACACAACCAAACATGATTCTTTACTGGGACTTTATGGTCCTTTGTGGACAGGACTACAGAGCAGGTTGATGCTACCGCCTGAATCAGCCCATTAAAGACAACCATGTACTGATGCTTAGTGGAAAAGATAAGGGCTCTTTCTTTGCCTGCTGGCAGATGGTAGCATCCTTTCACTCCATTTAACACTCCTTCATTTTATCTCTCCCTCACTGATTTCATCACTTTTACTCATTTCAGCAAAACAATGCTTTGGGGCATTGGCAGTGAATCTAAAGGTTAGTGTTCGGCGTCACTTTGGAGTGTGTGATCTATGGTCTGAGCTTATACATCAATGATGTGTCTTTGAACATTTCTCTGAGCCTAAACACACCAAGGTTCCCGATGTTTTCTGTGTCTTGTTTTGTCAGTAGGTTGTTCAAAACTGCCCAAAGAGCAAAAAAATAAATAAATAAATAAATAAATAAATAAAATAGAGACCTGTTTGTTTTGTTTTCTGGTTGACAAGGCAGAATTTTGATGTCGTTAGCAGCAGACGGTGCTAAGGCATGCTTAATGGTTGGATAGATGTACATTTGAGATGGGAAGGAGTTTCACACTAATAGAAAGTGTTAGCTTCTTTTAACCCTCCCTTGTTCTGTGACTGTCATTAGTGTTGTCCAGGTGGTGCATCATTGTGTACCAGACTGAAAACTTTATGCTGATCATAAGCAAGTAAAAGTGTGGTGCACTGTTTTAGTGTTGTTGCCTCAGTCACCAACTTTGTTTCACTGGTACGGGAGTAAAAATGAGTATTCAACTTACTCACAGTTTATTGAGCAGATGACATATATACATAATTAAGCAGCAACTTCCCCATGTAGTTCACTTCATATTTGCAGTTTATCCAATACTAATACTAAAGCAGAAGTCAGTATTATCATTTGCCTCTTCTGGAATTTATGTTTGCTATTTAGAATGAATATACTTCCCATCATTCACTGATTTGTTGGCTGTACTGTTGAAGCCTCGAGACTGGCATGTTAGCAAATCACAATCAGTTAAGGGAGAGGGAGGGAGTCATCGGCTAATCCCAGTGGTGGCTAGCTAGTTTGGTTAGCAAGGCACATGTAATTTAATGCTATTTGGGGAATTAAAAACAAATCTTCACCTTTAACTTGAACCTAAACATAACAGTAAATAGAAAATGTAGCTGTAGACATTATTATTATAACACATTATTAAACTCATGCTGTAAAGTTGGGGATTTATCCGTTTGTGGAACTTTCTGTTTTGGCACTTGCTCTTTGTTTGCATTTTATTTTAGGTGCAGACGCTGCAGCTTGCCAAGCACTAATCTAACCTAATAACCAATCACCCACATACTGGCTTTTTAATAATGGCCATGCTGATTTGAGCACTTGTCTCGTTTTTGTCGTAGACGGCAATCGAATCCCCAACTTTAATCAAAGAGATGCATCTGTTTTTTTATAACTGCCATAGGCGGCCAATTTTAAAGTAACGACAAACAATCCAATTTGTCGTTCAGTATCTTGGACTTTTGGATCCTGTATCTGTTGCTTTTTTAGCTGTCTCTCTTTTTTTAGTGCCTAATGCGTTAGTCACCAACCCAGTATCTCATATTGCTTAATTCTTATATTTAACAAAGATATGCATCATTTCCAGAAGATGAGTTAGCAGATATTTAGTTCAGATCCCCCTTATACATTCAGGTCAGTCAGTCTAATTAAAAAAGGGAGTGAATTTGTTCTTTTCCATGATTGTGACTGTGAAGTGATATTAAGAGTCTCATTCGGTTGTCGCAGTGATGGAAACAGTTTTGGTACGTGTGTGTTGTTCTTTCTGTCACCACTGGTGGGGGTTACACGTGTAATGTTTTGTCCCAAATCAGTCAGTCTTCTATCCGAGCGTCTTGATGCTCGTTAGCATCGCCTGTTCCATATTAACACGGTATTAAAGCGGTGTTGTGTCCTGAGCTGCTTTACTTTGTTTTTCCCAGTGAATCTGTGAAGCTAACGATGAACCCCAGTGTACTGCTGTCACTTTGATATATTGCCTCATGCTTTGCTGCACAATGAATATTAGACAAAGCAGGCAGACTCCACTCCATTCAGCTGATAGATAACACAGAAGCAATTCAATTCTTACATTCTTTCATATTTCTTATCTTGATAGAGAGCTGTGCTTGCCTTGGGTGTGATGGCAGTGAGTATTTCATCATTAGAAAAAGAGCAGAGTGTTTATTGGTGTGCTGATGATGGATTGTTGTTCAGGCAGTAGGGTCACTCCTCAGGTGATGGATTATGTTAATGGCTGATTTAACTATGATCACACGGCATATTTCTCCTGCAGTTAGGGACTAATAATGCATCAAGATTAAGCAGAGTGTCTCATACACCTGCAGGGCTTTTTTCTTTTTAGAGAAAAAATGACACTGATGACCTAAAACATTATCGCCAACCCTGCCCGTTTACATTTTGGTTATTCATGCAAGAAAACAGCTGGACTCTCTGAAAGTGCTCTATTTTATCAGACAAGTGCATTAGGTCACTGCTTCTTGTAGCCCTTACACAGACTTCAGAGGTCTTTGTTTCACATGTGAATGGACAAAATGGTCAGAATGCTCTTTTCTGATCTGTATCGTCAGCTCGTTCTGCCGTGGAAGGATACAGGTAACACCATCTTATCGAGGGAATGTTTCTTGGATATACAGCCAGACTTGTGGCCGTTAAATTGTCCTGGTAGAGTACAGATCATAGGATACAGCATCAAAAAAATTAAAAAGTACAAAAACTCAAAAGTACAGCTCTCTACACTTACCAGCTTTGGGAGAAAGGCCAAGATCCAGAACGCACTGCAGTGGGAAATTTCCAGTCCCTGAGTTTAAAATGATGTTGCTTTGCTGCAACAGGGTGAAACTGGAGAGTAATGGGAGTGATTTTACAGACAGCGACATTGTTCTCAATGTTTTCTGTGTGCGTGTACTAAAGCATCAGAATAATTTTATTATGATTCTGAAAAGTTGTCCAATTTTTTTCAGGCCCCTAAAAATAGGCGCCGTAATTCCTAAACAGTTGGTGCAATAATAACAGAATGGAAAGTCTTCAGTCATCGTTTGATTTCAAATTCACTGCAGTGCTGTACAGAAATGACATCATCGTCCAAGTACTTAACTAACTATAAGAAACTAGAACTCACACAGGTTACTCCTAAGAGTAGTATTAGTAGGTGTATTAGTATTAGTTAATACAGTGCTCATAGTTCTGAAAACTGAATATCTATCATCTATATCAGACCTTAACTCTGATGTAGAAATATTGTATAAGCTGGCATCCCTCACTCATGATGGAGTGCTGCACAAAGTCAAGAAAGGAGGAGCTGTAAATGGTTTCAGACGCAGATTAATGTCAGAGAGAAAGCAGGACCAATACTCTAAGGGATCGGCACACTCTTATTAATTTGGTTCTTATCTTTTCTTATATTACGTTGTTTTGTTTGACTTTGTCGCTTTGCTGTGTCTTGTTTTCCTTCTTGCTTCAGTGGTTAATCTGTGCTCTCACACCTTCAGCTGCTAACTTCCTCTCAAATCATTCACCTAGATGGATGTGTGCACTATACTCGGGTAAACTTGACTGGCCATCTATCAGTGAGCCAAACGTTCACCATGCAGATCATACGTAAAGGTGACTAAAAACCTTCTCTTCATGTGGTCACTTATTAGGAGGGTCTATGTAGTTTAACAGGAAAACTGTTCTGTCTTGAGTAGAGGATAGAGTATTATTGTTGTTATTACTGTCGAAACTGTCAGAGCAACCTCCTGTAACTGCCCTCAGCACTTCACTCTCCCTTAGATATTAGAATGCAAATGGACCCGAGGTATTTCCATTCAAAGCCAAACAAGAAAAGAGAGGAGAAAAAAATCTCCTTTTAGAAGTGTTTGATGTGTGAATTGATGTGAGAATAAAAGAGAGATTTCTCTTTCTTTTTTATTACCGTGCAGTTGTGCTCCTAACAGGGAGAGGGCTTTTCACAAGTGCGTTTGATATACATGAGTAAACACATTTCCCATGCTAATTTTCTGCACTGCGGTTCATCTCTCACCCACCGAGTCCAGGAATATAAACTGTTGACCCGGTGACTCCAGATGCCAGACAGGGCCCCGTCCCTGATTGGACTGCACGGTGCTTCAATCAGCTTAATTGGCCAAGACTACGGTATCAGTGAGAGGGGAGAAATGACAGAGGAATGCTGAAATTGGAAGAAAATGAAGAGCTGCATCGTGCACACCTCATTATGTGTTGATTGACACGTCTGCAGAGGGGGAGGGGGGCGGTGATCTGAGCAGCTCAGCAGCGAAAACAAAACAAGCTCAGTAGAGCTTTGATTCTGGGGCCTTTTAGGAATTGGCTTATTAGCTTCTTTTTTTAAAGTTGACAGCAGCAGATACACTTTATGCAGTAAGTATATATTTAAAGCTAAAATAGTTTTGTGTGTGCAACATGGATTTATGAGAGCTGTAGTCAGTCTGAGGTGCTGTGTGTCTAATTTCACTTGTGAAGTCTCTAAATACATGCATTTAAATGCAGCTTAATGTGTCAACAAAAGTGCATTCATGCATTTTCATGAGTGGTTTCAAGGAAGCGCAAATATTGTTTTTAATTTGTAAAACCTCGGTTATAATCAGGTTCTCCTTTGCACTTTGATTGTGTTATGTGAACTGTATGTATAAATGAATTCCTTGAGCATGGCTAAACTTCTCTGTGCTAACCCTTTGAGGTACATCCCACCATCACTGATGACTGATGCAAATTCCAACTGTAGGTAATCGGAATATTTGACTTTGAAAAATTGTCATTCTTACTGACACACATGTGAAAAACTATTCACATTTTCCTTGTGATGGCCTTGGCAGCAAGAACTGCAGTCAAGCATTTGTGATAATTGGCAATGAGTCCACTCTTCTTCACAGAATTCTTTTAATTCATTTTGGTTTTCTTGAGCCAATCAGATGTGGATTTGCTGGTGTGTTTCTGGTCATTGTCCTGCTGCCTAACCAGGATGACCCTGAACTTTAGGGCACAAACTGATGGCCGGACATTCCCTTTAGAATGTTCTGGTAGAGAGCAGCATTCATGGTTCTTATAATTATGGCAAGTCTCACAAATCTCACAACCACTAATATGTTTGACTGTTAGTGTCATGTTCTTTTGCGTGGCTGCAGTTCAGCAGGTAGAGCAGGCCATACTGTTTTGAAGGCTGGTGGTTTGAACCCAAATTTTCTTGGGCAAGATACAAGCCAAAGTTGCTCTTCAGTGCATCCATTGGAGTATAAATGTGTGTGAATGTTAGCTAGTAAGCACTTAAAGCATAGCTTGTGTGAATGGCTGTGAATGTAGAAAAGCGCTACATAAGAATCAGTCCATTTACCATTTTTTATGAAATGCTGTGTTAGTTTTATAGGAAATGCAAACCTTCCAGAAAGTTCAACGTTGTTAACATCAGTCCACAAACGTCTTGGGGATCGTCAAGATGTTTTTGTCAAAAGTGAGATGAGCATTGTGAACTCTTCCATGAATGTCATTTGTGCCCAGTCTCTTACTGTTGAATCATGCACTTGGACCTATCTGAGGCAAGTCATGTTAAGGTCAAAGAACTCAGATGTTGTTCCGAGTTCTTTTGTGACCTCCTGGATGAGCCGTCGATGCTCCTTGGTGTAATGTTGGTCACCCGTGAGAAGGTTCACCACTGTTCCAGGGTTCTGGATTTGTAGATAATGGTTCTCACTTTGGTTCACTGGAGTCCCAAAGCTTCCGAAATGCTTTTGTAACCTTTAACATTGTTCATCATCTGGCATGATATGTTGCATTTTGACACATTTTAGTTTGCCCTACTTAGTCACACAGGTTATATTTAAGGGACTTATTGATTCAACAGGATTAGGTGTGGCTAGTGAAGCTATACTCAGCTTTCCAATAAATAGGGTTTAATAACAGTAAATTCATGATTGAACAAAGAGTGGAGGGTTGGATGGGGTTTTTTTTGGCTTTAATAAATGAAATCATTACTTAAAACTGTTATCTTTGTCTAATATTAAAATGTGTTGATGATCTGGAACATTGAAGTTTGACAAATATGCAAGAAACTAAGAAATCAAAGCGAGGATGCTGAATGATGTCCCTTGTGGGCGAATGCTGACTGATTTTCGTATAATAGTGCCCTTTTATTCTGTGCTGTCAGCAGTCCTCTGGCTCACATTCCCACCCTTTACAGGAAATAAAAAAAGCTCCACCCAGTTCTGCATGTTTGCTGCCATTTCATCAACATCTCACAGTCCTCCACACTTACCTTCTGTCACTTCTTCTCCTTTCTCTGAAGAACTTCCATAATACTGAATAGACTACCAGCAAAATCAAGCCAGATTGATCAAACATACAAGCTACAATTCATGTGTTGGAAAGGTCGTATTAAATGTGTAAACACTTCAATATGCTCGCTCTGAGCTCGCTCTGAGCAGTCAATGCAGCAGTCCTTAGTAATTCAAGTGGAAGAAAGCACGACTGTGTTCCTGACTGATGGCTCCACATTGATCTTTGGGGTGTCTGTGTGTGCCTTTACTGTTTTTCAGATGACATGTAGGCGTCATGCCTGTTTTCACTTGCACTGGAGGGGAGTCCCAGCACCTCGGTGATGAATAGGTTTTTCCACACCTCTGTGCACTCCACGCCTGCTCAGTGTCATTGCTGCAGCAGAAAGATGGAGATTTAGGCAGAGACAAATATCAGGATAATCGTTAAAGCGTGATGGAAAAAAAGAGCCCGTCTTGGTCCAGTGTAACATTTGTAAAGAGTTATGTCAGAGTCACTTCCCTCTGTTCACCTGTCTTTTGGTTGTTTTCCAGCTCTTCCTGTTCCAGTTGCTGAGAGGTCTGTCCTACATCCACCAGAGGTACATTCTTCACCGCGACCTGAAACCCCAAAACCTCCTCATTAGCGACACTGGAGAGCTGAAACTCGCCGACTTTGGTGAGTAAAATCAGTGCTGCTACTCATTTTTGTCAGAGATAAGAGTGCATGTGAAACTTAGAGGTAAGGCACATTCTCGTGTTGTGGTGAAACACTTAGTCCAGCATTACTCCCATTATATGCACACTGGTTGTTTGAATTGTTCTTAAATTTGAGGATTAAATTATCTTCAGTCTGCTTTTACTCAAGGTTGACCATGTTTTTTATTATTAAGATAGGAGCTCTTTAAATTATGTGTCTTAACATTAAACTGTTACACACAGCAGAAAAATAAATAAAATAAATAAATTAAAGTTGGAGGGTCGATGCTGCTGCTGTACTCTCCCGATCTAAACATAGAGGCTGCTTGTCAAAGCTGATGTACTGAAGAAAACTTGCTGTGAGTGGAGCTGATGTTGCAGTTTTTTTCCTACATGAGTTAAATTGTAATTATAATTTGAATTTGGTGTCACGTGATCACGGTGAACAGGCAGGTGCTGCTGAGCTCCTTCCACTGTGTCACACCCACATTTTAGGATTCTTTGACTTTAGTATCCTGTATAATCATCCTTCAGTGATGCTGAGCGAGCATTTTGTTCTCTCAGCAGCTTCCCAATATTTCAGCATCCCGCTGCCTTTTCCTTAAAAGTTCTGAGGAGACAATGGTTAGATTTTTAGCTTCCCCAGCAGTTTACGACTCCAGCATCATACATTAGAACAGTGGTTCTCAAAGTGCGTGGCACGCCCCAAGTTACCCGGCAGAAAAGTCATGCGGAACTAATGTTTAACATCGGAATCTCTTTTACGGCGGAACAAAGAAATTCACGTCATATTAATAATATGAGGATCTGCTGCATCTACTGAAAAGCTGCAGCCGTGTGTGTAAGTCGACGGCCGCAATAAAGAAGTGTACTGACAAGTGCAAGCGTGTGGTCGGGTCTGTCGTGCATCGTTTACAGTGATGCCGAAACCCTGGCTTGGGGCACGAGAGACCCAACCTGAGTTCTTTATTGTGGCTGTCGACTTAAACACGCAGCTGCACCTTTTTGGTTACAGCCCACACACATCAACAACAACAGGACCCAGTTCATTCTGTTTTAAGCTGGCGAGGCGTGATTATGGATGCCGCTCAGCATTGAAACATTCAGCATGTAAACCAAAATGCTGAATGAAAACTCTGAGATTTATTAATAAGTCTCGGACTCTGTGGCCTATTAATACTCGTTACTTTTTTCAGTAACGAGTAATCTAACTAATTACTATTCCTATCGTTACAACGCCATTACAGTTACTAACAAGGAAATGCGGTCATGTTACTATTTTTCAACAAACAGACGGTTGAAGCTGTGTTCAGCTTACCGCATCTTATATCAGTTGCACGGAAGTAGCTGACTACGTAAGTAATCCGGACGCTACAGCTTTAAGCAGCTGCGCGCTCCCGCGGACGGTAATCACGATCACTGTCTAGCACAACACCTGGAGCTCAGGGGGCAAAACAATCGAGTGCTGCTATTTGACTGAGGAAGAATAAAGTAGTCGTGGTAAGCCAATCACATGACCACTTAAAGACGAAGCAACACAGTGACATATACCAGTTTATAAATTGTGTTGATAGGCCACGTAAAACCAGAATCATGATAAACAATATATACGCGGCGTTTTTCCCTCAATAGTTTCGCCACGTTAGCGCTAGCAAGCACTCTCTGCTTATGAGCAAAAAACAAAACAAACCACTGGAAGTTTTAGGAGCGAGAGCGAGAGAGTTTTGAGATGTGAGAGATTTGTGACGTTTAGCGTGTTTGGAGTGTGTAGTTAATGTGTTGTCTTGTGTAGTTAGTGTGTAGTGTTGTGGATAGCTTTGTGTTGTGTGTCAGAACAATGAGGCGACTGCTGTCTCCAGGTAGAAACAGCAGTGATACACCTGCTGCTGTCAGACCTGCAGGTATCAGGCTGTGATGTTCTCCTTTATAGTGGACAGAAATGATTTTTTTGGAGTGGCACAAATAATTTGTGGCATCTTATTGAAGAACAGCTGATTGTTCTGTAAATAGTTTGAAATGGTTATTTAAAAAAATCAAGGTAAAAGGTAAATGGATGCAAATAACTTTGTTGTTTGCAAAACTTTTGCATAGGATTTTAAAATTGACAATTTATATTTGCATTTAAAGTTATGAAATATGATTCATTAAAGATGTTTGTGGTTGTTACAGTAAAAATATAACTTTTTCTACTCTGATTTTATGGTTTTTGTCTGATTTTAGATCAATTGTGTTAATACAGTATGTCAACATGAAAACATAACTGTAAATTCAGACACGTGAGGTTGTGCTGAAAAGAATGATACCAAACAAGGCAAAGTGAATAGTTTTAAAGGTGAAATGTGGAGGGAAAATCAAGAGTAGTTAAAAATGGCCAATTATACCCTGGAGCCCACAGGGTTAAACGTTTTTGTTTTTGTTTTTGTTTTTTAAAGTAACGCAATAGTTACTTTTCAAGTAATTAATTACTTTTAGAATATTGTAACTCAGTTACTAACTCAGTTACTTTTTTGAAGAAGTAACTAGTAACTATAATTGAATTACTTTTTCAAAGTAACTTGCCCAACACTGTTAATAGCTGACACTCGACTCCACACAAACACAGGAGAAAGCCTCACATATCCTCAAAAAGTCTAAACATGTCACAACTGAAGTCATGATCACAACCAGGAGTCAAAGTGGGATTTGGCAGGTGAGCGGACCCTAAGAACTCGTGGAGCACTGCCGCTGGGGAAATGATCTCATTATAAATAATTGCCAAATTAATTAGTGCTGCATGCTCCTCTGCATTTGTTTTCTGTGTGGACGAGCTGTGATCAGCTGTGAGCTTTACAGCTCTTTGTGGATTTATCCAACTGTATTGTGCAATATATAGGCAGATGTCATATGAACTGTCATGGCTGCTCTCCCACCTCATTCCCAGGATAAACCTTGGGTAATGGTGGAGTTTGGCAAGTGTGGCTAAAGAGCATCATCAACTCAAATGCAAAACAATCACTGCTACCTTCAGCCTAATCTCACAGTAAACATGGATACCACAATCTCCACTGCAGCAGTCAAACACACAGTCCACAGTGTAATCGTTACCATGCGACTGCAACTTTGTTGACAGCTGTGTGCATGAGCGCATGACAGAGAGGAGGAGGGAAATAGGATGTGTGGCGTGTGCATGGAGGGCTGCAGGGTGGCGTTGCTCTGGGATTTGTTGAGTGAGCGGCATCAACTGCAAACAGCCAGGCTCCTGCATATGAAATGTGTGCTTTATAGTATAATATATTAAACTGCGTATCAGATTTAATTACGCAGTAACTGGAAGAGCCTTTCCAAGTCATTCCAACCTGTGACAACCCCAGATCTCAACACTATTAAATTAAGAATCTGAAGTTAAATATTAACTACCCTGGGAGTATTTGCACTTGCCATAGCCTCTGAGCATCCACAAGCTCATTCATGGCCCGTCCAGGGTAGGCATAGAATTTAGCTTTGGTTAATGGCTACAGTGTTTCTATAATTTCCACCTGTTTTAACAGAAGAACTTTGATGTCAAAATATCTGTGTCATTTGTAATGTAACATCTTCCAGTAATTTAAATCTGTATATTTAGTATGTGGCTAAAAACAAACCTAACCTTACCCAGGCCACTGCTGACCTGCCTGATGTTAAGAGATTAAAAACATCAGGAACAAATGATTAAATGAAGTGTGCACAACTACACAGTGTGCAGGAGGAGAGTGCGGACAGTGAAGCTGTCTGGTTACGCTGAGTGGCAGGCAGGATGTAGGACCCAAATGCAGGACTCACAGGCATGAAAGGATGAACTCAAAAGGCAGCTTTATTGCACTGTAGCAAAAAACATGCTAGAAACAAAATCCAAAAGCAGAAAACTAGAAACTAAGGACGAGGAACAAAGACAGTAGGAAACTATACTGGGAAGCTAGAAGCGAGGATGACGAGGAACAGGGAGGAAACATACAGCACATGGGAGTGGTACGAAGCTACAAAGGGGAAAGGAAAACACAGGGCTTAACTATCCAAGGGAGTAATGAGGAAATGGGAAACACTGCTGGGACTAATAAGACATAACGAGACAAGAGGGAGAAAAACTAGATACACTGACATAGGTAGGGATGGGTATCGTTTAGGTTTTATCCGATACCGGTGCCAAACCGGTACTTTTGAAACGGTGCCGGTGCTTAAGCGGTGCTCAAACTGGTGCTTAAAGAATGGAGAACACAAAATTGGTCCAAAAACCTCTAATGTTCAGCTGTTTTTTTTGTAAAAAGATAACAATGTTAGCCTTTTCTGCAGCTATAGGGCATATATGGTCTCACTCTTGGCTGGAAGCAGTGCTTAAACAATGGAAAAAACACAAACTTTGTCCAAAAACCTCTCATGTTTAACTGTTTCCCACTTTTTCTTTGGTCATTTTAGCCTTTTTGGCCAGGGTGAAGGGAGTATCTGCCATCAAACAAGAAGACAGCCGCATGTAACTACGACGGTGTTTGCTAGTTCACCTTACATGCATTAATGTAATAATGTGGTTAGCCTACTCAACGTTAATTACACACGAACAACATGAAGCTACTCACGCAGAGGAGAACGGCTGCTGCTGCCATCATCATCCGTCATCATTTCTGCTACGCTGGCAGGGCTAGGGGCCAGGACTCTCCTCTTCGGGTTTTTGGGGGATGTTGCTAACTCTGGGTCCGATAACAGGCACCTATCCAAGCTATCAAACACGGCGCATTTCTCGGCTTTAAAAAAAAAAACCGCTATGCGTCGCCAGGTGTTTCATCAGATTTGAGGTGTTACCTCCTTTGACAGTATCACAGTATCAGCTTAAAGCACTTGTTGCAGGCTGCTGAGTTTGCATCTTTTGCTGTGAAGTACAGCCAGACTTTGATCGCTTCGCCTTGGGCATTTTTAATCTGTAGCTCTGCTCTAAAAGAACGTACGTACCTGGCCCCGCCTACTATCCTCGGAAACGTAAAATGATTGGCTAGAATTGGCTCAGGAAAAAAAAAGCACCGAAATAAAGCACCGAAATGTGCGCTGCTTTTCGGTCTGGTTACTACCGTTTATGTCAGAACCGGTGCCATGGCACCGGACACCGGTACCCATCCCTAGACATAGGACAAGACTTTCAAAGTAAAACAGGAAACACGAGACGCAAAGACGCAGACTGGACCCTGAGACAGAGACGCGACTGACTGGGAAGAGGGAACATGAGAAAGGCAAAGTAACAGGGACCAAAATCCTAGGACTCAAAATATAACACAAGCAGAACCAAAACCCAGAAATAACAATAATCAAACAATATAACTAAACACACACAAAACACTGGGTCACAGACTCAGTGCTGTGACAGAAGCTTCAAAATCCACTATAGCTCAAGTTAAATACACTAATTTATTTCAAGTAAGAACATTCTTTGTATTTGCAGTGCTTAGTGTCCATCTCTGTAACCTGTTCCTGCTGCTACTTATGTATGTCAGCCAAACTGTGCAACACGGGGAGCCAGGCAGATCATGTTGGGTACAACAAGTATAACTGCTACAGTCTATTTATTTTAGCCCAAAATCGTGTGTGTGTGTGTGTGTGTGTGTGTGTGTGTTTGTCTCAATTTGTGTGTGTTCTTGAACTGGCACCATATGGCTTGGATCCATGTTCAGTAAACATTGCCTACATGGTCTGCTGGGCATCCTGGGGGGCAGACAGATTGACAGTCCAGTCCTTCTGTACACCATCCATCCATCCATCCATCCATCCATCGGTCTCTGGTCCAGTATCCCCCATCCACCCACCCATCCTCCAACTCCTTCTAACCCTGTCTCCTCCACTCATCCATCGCTTCCACCCTCCCTTTCCTCTGTCCCTCTGCCCAGACAGATGGGGGGAGGAGGAGGGTGGCAGCTTCATCAATAATTCAACCCATGTATTAGAGCTAAAACATTACTGTGAAGGAAATGAGAAGGGGAAAAATAATGGACAAAATACCAAATGAGCAAGAATGAAAATCCCTGGCCTATTAGTCTGTCGCTGCAGCTCGAGCTCATCAACAAACATGCAGAAAACACAGAATCAGCCGATGCCTGAGGGATGCCAGATGAGGAAGGTGAAGGCTGTTCAAGTCTAAGTGTGTGTGTGTGTGTGTGTGTGTGTGTGTGTGTGTGTGTGAGAGAGAGACTTTGTGTGGCCGCCAGGGCTCCCTGTGGTCCCCTGCCTTGGCAGCAGGAATACTAACGGTCGACAGCTGAGGCCTGCGGAGCTGGTTGGGGTAAATGAGAGAGACTGGGCCACAGAGTGTCAACAAAGGAGGTGCTGAGAGACACAATAAGAGGTGGCAGAGCACTCAGTAGAGATGAGACAGAGTGGTGATAGGCTCCAGGCTGTAATGAGAAATTGTATTAAGATGTGGGTTAACGTCAGAATAAATCAAACTCTGAGATCTTACTCCATGATTTTGTTCTTTCTTTCTGATTTTTGCTTCTGCAGTGTTAGAATGATCCATCAGTGGGTCTGAATGTATTGTTTAAAAATGTATTTGCAATGCATTTCACTTTTTCATTGGAAAAAACCACAGTGATGATGTAGAGGTCTCAAAAACTCACAAAAACCACGTACACTTGCCGTTACACGGTTAAGATAAATACAGAACTTTTGTTTTTTGTTGTTTCATTCTGATCATTTAAAACTACAAAGATAAAACTTTGGACATTATTAACCCTCGCAGGTATAAGCCATCATAGAGACTAAACCCAACCTGGATATTAAAGAAGGGCAAAACTGGCTCTTTTGCGTGTCGGTGAACTCTGACCGTGCAGGGTTGGCATCATCATTAGTGATGACTTAGAGCTCAAGGGTTAGATTCAAAAGTGCCTTTTCTGTGTAATAAGAATTTATTCAATTTGTGGTATTTCAGTAGCACCATTATCAGAAAATACATATACTGCAGTATTGTAGATGCGCTAGCTGTTTGTTGCAAGGGTGTAGATTTGGTTTTGGCATTGGTGGGGACGGATGATTCAACACTGAACCCCGCCCTGTTTCTTTTTTTTTTCCGTTTTGTCTTTGCTTCTTGATAAAAAAAGGAGAAATATACTTGCCTACATATGCTATTCTACATGCTTTTAAACCATTAACAATCACAATTCATAGTTTTATATGTGAATTATATAATGTTAAATTACTATTAAACAAATGACTGACTAAGTATTTTAGACTTTAGTTTACTTCAGCCATATTCCATATAAATCAGGTATCATACAAAAATAAAAATAGCTTCAAATACAGTCATGACAATAAAGAATATGACTTTAAGGACTTAACAACATCACTTCAGTTATAGTGCACCAACATCTCTGATACATTAGCACTAAGGGAACACTGAACGACCTGCTGGTTTTTGTCCATAAAACTACTCATCTAAGATTAGCACAAAGTAAAAGATCTCTCAGCAACATTATGCAACATTTTAGGCACTGTTGCCCCGATCAAATCAAACTGCTGAGATAAACTGCTGGCATGTTTGTTTTACATCTATACTGTCCAGTCTCTCCTGGTGGACATGGCAACACGTTATTCATGGTTACATACAATTTTAGACTGATGTGGGCCAAAGCCTCGCACTTGCCAACCTGGAGACCTCAGAATTAGGGAGACATTCAAAAGGGCTGTTGGAGGGGGAGTGGTATACATATACATATATATACACAAAAAAACTTGAATTTTACAATGTTTATTTATCGGACGGAAACGACGGGGGTGTCCAAATTCAGAGGCTGCGTCCACCTGAGGACCCAGCCTTCGCGATCTAAGTGGGCCGGGTCCTCCGAAAGCCGGGTAGACCAGAAATGAGCAACTGTGAAATTGGACGGTCTAGCCTTCAGAATTACGTCACCGTCTGCTCTTTGCTGTCTAAAATATAACAGGACACTGGCGTAAATTTTCGACCATCTCACACTTCTGTTTAATCAGTTTTCTGTTTGACATTTATTCAGCTGTGTGAAAACCCCGGAGGAACCCTCCCGAAGGATCAATAAAATTTTATCTAATCTAATCTAATCTAATAACTTTAATCTCAGCCAAACCGATTTACTCACGAACAAATAAAACACTGAAAAAGGCCAAACAATAACATTTTTAAGTTATGTGACTTATATATCATGTTTAACCTGAGTAGCGAAAGACCGCGGCAGTTTGAAAATGATGTGCCGGGAGTTTTCTGTTCTCATCGGCTCAGATATCTGAAGTTTACACAGCTACATTCTCGCCTGAAAACATGTTAAAAGTTTATTTTGCGACCCAGAAAGATTAATAAGAGTAATATTAAAACTAAGTAGCTGCAGTGTAGTAGCCATTGGTGGAAACTGGAATTGGCTGGGCCAACCTGGGATATGGTTTTTCAATTTTGTTGTCCGGGTGGAAAAACAGGAGAAATTGGGGAGAATGGTGGCTCCGGGAGATTTTCGGGAGGGGGACTGAAATTCGGGATTCTCAAGGGAAAAATCGGGAGTGTTGGCATGTATGGCCTGACATAGCCTGTAACGTTATTATGACGGACACATTTTATGAGTGAACTTGACTTTAAGTGACTTACAGGTTTCTTTGAAAAATACTTTCTTATATCCAGGTTCTTCCTTTGTGCTGCCATCCTCCTCTCCTCCTTGCAGGTCCTGGCAGCGCAGGCTTGCCGCTGCCAAAACTAAACAGACCTCCCTGAAAGGCACAGCCAATCACATTGGCCATATTTGTCACATGAGGTAGGACTCCAGTAGAGAGCGTAATTTAACTCTTCCTGCACCGCTGGGTGAATGAGACGTTGACAGATCGTTTTTTTCTTTCTATCGGGTTTGTTTTTCTTTACTCGAAGAGATCAAATTATTGGTGGGGACAATTCAATAATCGCTGGATATTGGTGGGGACATGTCCCTTCCGTCCATGCCAAATCTACGCCCTTGGTTTGTTGTGCAGGATGACTTAACGTGCTGAGCAGAACCAGGAAACAATGATTTCTCATCAGCCACCGTGGCCAGAGCTTCACATCCCTGCTGTCGGTTGTCAGGCTGATCCAGATGCTCCCCTCTGCTCCACTGTGGGTTTACTCACTTTTTAATGAGCTACACAAACAACCACCTCATAAATGAGGCTTTGAGGAGTCCACATGTTTCATATCAGGGACACAGCTAATTGAGGCCAATGAAGCAGTGTGACGGAGTGATTTGTGTTGTTTGTGGAGCTGTAAAGACCATAATCTGCTTTCCAATGTGAACATACACACATATTGTGTACCTATAAGCAGTTACTCCTATAAACCTATAAACTGAGTGGACGTGCCAGGTCTACAAACACTTTCACTGTTGGTTAATATAGAAATGAAACTTCAGTGGAAGTGGATTAGTTAGTTAATCTTAATAGAATATCCCAGTTAAACAGAGAATTAGAATGAATAGGATAATTAAAAAGCCATGCTTTGCTGGCTATTGAAAAAAAAAAAAAAAAACCTTTTGTGATTTAAAAATTAAGGTGCTGTTCCTACATTTCCAAGTACTTATGCCTTTTCATTTTCAGACTATATTCTGGGATTGTTTTTTTCCATTTCTTTAAAGTATGTGTTACATAAGGAACATAATAGGATGGGCTCTTTGGCATAAACTTTAAAAGATGTTGAGTATAGGTTAACAGCTGATGCTAGCAGATTTGTTTAACATGTTCTATGTATACAAATGTACAGCTCAAACCATTTACAGTTGTTATGAAGGGGGAAATTAGCAATAGAAAGCCACACTATAAATATACACTACTGGTCCAAGATTTTTCCTGTTTTTTGTTGAAAATGATGCAGTTTAATGTCTCATTTCAGAGAGTTTAATATCTCTGAAACGAAAGCATAGAACACAAACGCAAATGGAGTTCAAAATAAAAACACTGAAATCAATTTATAGACTGAAATGTATTCTGAACGTTTGACTCAACAAAGTAGACACCTTTGGCAGATATAACATCTGAGCACACCCGTGGCATTCTTTCTACAATAGAAATCAAATATTCTTCAGAAAGTTATTCCCATATCTGTTGCTGAAGTTCCCACAAATGTGTGGCACTTGTAGGTTGCTTTGCTGGACCAGTTCATCTCTGGGATTTAACCTCTTCTGTCCAGTCCATCTCAAACCAGCTGTTTGGGGTTTAAGTCTGGAGACCGTGCTGGACACTCCATGTTTTCAAGCTTATCATCTTGTCCTTTTTTCCTGAGGTAGTTCTGGCATAGCTTGGACTTATGTTTTGGGTCATTATCTTGCTGCAGGATGAACCCCTGACCAACTAGGTCCATACCGCATGGTGCTGCAGAATGCTGTGGTAGCTGTTTTGGTTCAGGGTGCCTCTCACTCTGTAGAAGTCACCGACCCTGGATCCGTCAAAGCAGCCCCAGACCATCACACATACTTGATGCCACACACTGTGGAACCATCCTTTCACCTACTCGACGCCGAACAAAGATCCTGCGTTATTTTGATTTTAATTCATCAGTCCATAATACCTTCTTTGAGTCTTCAGTAGTCTAATGGTGGTGTTTCATGACCCAGGAAAATCTCCATGTCTTATTCTGAAACATAGCAGCAGCTTTCTTGCTGCAACTCGTCCTGTCAAACCTGCAGCTCGAAGTCTTCTCTTCACAGTTGAAACTGAGACTTTCTTACTGTGACCACTATGAAGCTGTGCTTGAAGCTGTTGTCCTGTGAGCCGCCGATCACACAAGCTGTTAACTCTCAGAAACTTGTCCTCTGATTCAGTCGTGTCTTTGGGTCTGCAGACCTTCCTGTCACAGTTTGTTTCTGAGTACCTTTTGATGGTGAAGCAAACTGTACTCACTGACACCTTGACTTTATCCAGAAAAGAGTTGGAACAGCTGTAGGAATTAGTAGCACGAGCTTTCAAGGCTTGATCAACCTCCACTGCTGCAGAACAGCTTCAAATTATTAACCTGTTTTGTGTTCCCTGAAAAAGGCCTTTTTGTATAATTCTGAAGTATACATAATTTTTCAGTTTTGGATAACCTATCCTTGTTTTTTTTCTTACCTCTGGCAGTTCATCACTTACCTTTATACCAGGCTTGGCCAACTCCAGGCCTCGAGGGCCGGTGTCCTGCAGGTTTTAGATCTCACCCTGGGTCAACACACCTGAATCAAATGATTAGTTCATTACCAGGCCTCTGGAGAACTGCAAGACATGTTGAGGAGGTCATTTAGCCATTTAAATCAGCTGTGTTGGATCAAGGACACATCTAAAGCCTGCAGGACACCGGCTCTCGAGGCCTGGAGTTGGACACCACTGCTTTATACCATATCGAGCTCTTCATTGGACTTGAACAACTTGAATTGCAATAAATAACAGGAAAAATTGGGGGTTTCTAAATCTTTCGAGGATTAGTGTATATAAAAATATAAAAATATATATATTTCATCGCTAAAAATGAACACTTTAATATAGGAGTTTATGGACATTTATTTTATTTTTCAGCCTCAAGTGGTGATTAGAGAAACTGCAGTTTTCGGCAAATTTTAACCGATACAGTTCATTCAGATAAACTGGAACAGTGCCACACTGTGTTTGTATATATACACCACACCCACATTGAGTTTGAAGCTTCAGACGTTACTTCGGCTTCTGAAGTTATAGCAGTAATATATCAATGGGGTCACGTGCTGGCTCGTACACAGAACAGCTTCAGTCTTGAGAAAACCTTCTGAGGACAGACCTCTAATTATAGGAACAAGTGAAACAGTAGATGAGCGTTGCTCACAGCCCACCTGCTTCACAGCCTCGTGTCCACAGTTGGCCAGAACCTGCTGAAAGACTTTTTCACGTTTGTGCTCAAACACTGAAGCACTGCCATATGCTGCGGGCATCCATGGACAGGCTGGACCACTGGTAGCAGTTAGTGCCCAGAAACCTTATCTGAGATTTATTTACACGTGAAATGATCATCCTCACAGATTTTCATCCATGGGAGTTTGGCTGAGTGTGCATTTGGAGTGTTGAACCTGTTTGTGGGGTTGTTACATGTCCCTGGCTCTTTGAAGACATGGGAACACTGCAGCAGTAGCAGCGTAGCTTTGAAAGTGGCCATGTCTCTCTGTCCGTGGATTGTTTTTAGTGATTGATTTCATCCAGACTGAAAAATATCAGCAACATTTGCACAGATCAGGTTTTAAAGAAATGTTTTTCTCAGGCAGTTTCTCC
Source organism: Oreochromis niloticus (assembly GCF_001858045.2). Lineage (NCBI taxonomy): Eukaryota > Metazoa > Chordata > Actinopteri > Cichliformes > Cichlidae > Oreochromis > Oreochromis niloticus. The sequence goes on along the minus strand of NC_031976.2, from coordinate 2,426,984 downwards.
TGAATACTATGCTGACGGCCTGACTTACATAAAAGTGTCACAGAGAAGTAAACAGTTATAGTTAGAGTGAAACGTTGGCTCGCTAACGGCTACTGCTGTAGTTAGTTCAGCGAGAGTCAGACTCAGACAGATCAACTGATCTGAATTCCAGTGCACGTCACCTGATGGCTCAGCTGATGTCCTGCTGCACGCCAGTTTGCAAAATATTTTCTCCGCAGCACCTCCATGTTGTGTAATGCTTCACTTAAAATGTTGTGTCCATTTTCCCTGATTCCCACTCTGATAACTTAGCAGCTCCATGTACACAGAAGGGCGTATATGTGCATGCTGTCAGCTATGCCACATTTGCACGCAGAAGGAAGACGAGGTCCCAGAACACAGTCCTGCCATCCATATCACTTTTTTGACTAATGTGTTCCTGACAAAACCAAGATGATATTTGCTAGGCATCAGCAAGTTAGTATCATGCTTCTAAATATGCTGATGTCTGCGTTTACCTTTGCAGCACTGTGGTGCACACTGACTATTCTGGTGAATGTGCCCAGAGCCAGGCCCTCAGTCAGCCTGTGTTTTACTTTCAGAGTTAATAAACGATTGTTAACATATCAACATTATTCAAATGCATTGGATCTTAAATCCTAGTCACTAAACTATAGCCCAGAGAAACGCAGTGCCATCTCCATTCTACAACTCAAGGTCATGAATAGCTTCTTACAGGCCCAGTGTGCTGGGCTGCACTGAACCCAACATTAGTTTAGTATGTTTTTCTGACTGCTGTGGTAGCTAGCTAATGTCTGCTGATTGTGTGTGTTTATTTTCTGGGGAGTGCTGTGCAGTAACAGCTGCCGAGATAATGACGTGTGAGGAGTGAAGCAATGTGACAATGGAGCTGGAGGAATGTCGCAGGCATCCTGAGCAGACTGTTTGCCTCTCCCCAGTGAGCTGTTCCACCCAGCGCCTCGCCACAGCACCGGGATCAGTGTGTGCGTGTTTGTGTGTTTCACTTGATTGTGGGTTTTTGAAGGTTGCAGATGGTCCTTTGAAGTCTGATAGATGAATCCAAACGACTGGTGTTTGTTTGCTTTTCAATCCAAACCTGAAACCAAACTGAATTAAACTGCAAAAAAAAAAAGGTTTGGCGAGTGTGCATTGGTAATGACCGGAGTGGTTTCATGTAGGCAGCTACCATGCAGAGACTCATTACAGTCCACTTTGTGTTGGGAAATGAACTGATGGCAGGTGGTGCAGACGCACACATGAACATAAAAGAATTAGGGATCTAACAGAGGCACAGAGTTTTCTATGAAACCATTCGTGATATCAAATCCTTCCAATAAAGTGTATATGTTTAAAGACTTATTAAGTGAAGTCCATAAAAGAATGTCATTTTGGGAGGGTGGATTGCTTAATTTGTCCGCTTACACTAAAAAACTTGACTGGAGTGCTGTTCAGAGCATCCACTCTGCTTTGAAGGAGCTGTCTTAGAGCAGCAAGTGAAAGTGGAGCAGTGGTTCTCCAGGATTTCTGGAGGTCTGTCAAAGTATTCCTTTGGATACTGGCTGCTTCTTCCCTCATTATCAGCCCAGTTCTTGTATCTGAGCATTTCTAGAGGAATCTCCAGCCCACTTAAGTTTAAAGTAGGCTGTGTGTGGCATCTCCACATAACAGACAACTTAGCAAAGAGCGAATTTTACCAGCCAATGACAAAAATCCATAATTTATTCACACATCTTTAATTGAACCTATAGCAAGATAACAGAGTTTGACAGGCAAAAACTAAAGTTTTTACACCAACAAGGTGATTCCTAAAGGACTACTAGCTGAAAACTTGACATATCTTAGGAAACTGGAAGTGGCAGGCCTAAAATGTTATCTGCAGCAAATGAAGAGTAACTCAAGGTCATGTCTTTAAGAATTAAGGAAAAAATCCAGCAAAGACCTGACACGAGACCCGAGAGATTCATCTGGCTCTTCGGTAATCCATATAGTCACGAGGTTCAATGAATCCTCATTAGAAATTGTCAGTGGAAAGGTTGCTATCAAGAGCTGTCCTTAAGGAAGGGAAACAGGGACATGAGGTAGGTCAATTTACACAAGAACTGGACTTAAAATCATTGGCAGTAGGTTGAATCCAAATTTTTATTTCAAATTGTTATTATGCATGGAAGACGTCAGGAGGTACAACAGAGAGTGTCTGCCAGTGTCTGAGGCTGCAGTTCAACCGGTGGTGTTGGTAGTCTTGTCAAAATTGGTGGAATTATGATCATAAAAAGCACCATCAGATTTTAATGCTCTTTGATATACCATCTGGAAGGTGTTTGAAAACTTCAATGATCCCAAACACATGATCTGTGCAGCAAAAGGATACCTGGATAGAAAAGGACAAAATGCAATTCCACCATTCCTAGATTGAGCTTCCCAGAGCCTGAACCGCAACATTGTTGAAGAAGTGTGTCCTGGAGACGTATTCCTGAAGACTACTTAAAGAAATTCCAACAAAGTTTGTCTAAAACAGGGGTCGGCAACCCTAGGCACGCGTGCGAAGGGTTAACTGATGGCACGCACGACCATAGCTGGACTGGCCATCGGGCATACCGGGCATTTGCTCGGTGGCCCGATTATTATTATTATTATTTTTTGGCGGTGGATTGGCCAGACGCTGGTCGGTGTGTAAAAATAACTCAGTTGTTTGGTGGTGGCTATGGCGGAGCTTCCACAGATTCAGTAAAATTAACAAGTGGTGGAGGCCAGCAGGTGGATGAGGGAAGGGGAGACAGGAGGAGGAGAGACCCGAGGCAGCCGCCGGTCCGAGTGTCAGGTGAACTAAACTTCAGGTAAGAAGTTATGACCTGCAGTCTATCTGGGTCAGATATAAACCAAGTTTAGGTGGAGTTTATTTTCGTTGTGCTGACTTTTTACAGTCAGTTACAATAACTCGTACTGCGTGGTAGCTAGCATGACGGAGTTTCTATACAGCTGGGCGGGTGCTATGATTTTATTGATAGTGAACTTTATTTTATTCATAAGGTTAGTTAGTAGAGTTGCCAACCGTCCTGTACAAACGGAATCGTCCGGCATTCAGAGAAATTATTACCCGTTTCGTGTTGAGCTGAGAAGGAACACAGTTTGTCCCGGACTTCAGCTAGAATGAAAAAAAGACACAGAGCTGGAGTTATTCTGCGTCTTTACGCGGTCAGCTGCCTCTTCTTCTCTCATTCTCCCCCCTCCCTCTCCTGTTTCTACTTCAATCATGAAACTGATCAATGATCAGCTGATCAGCTTTTCTCTCTCGTTTGTTTATCGCTCACTTTGTGCCAGAAAGAGGAAACCAGCGGATGTCGCGTTAAACAACAGCAGCACGTTTAAGCTTGATCAGCTGCTGTTAGAATTTATTTAATATTAATTTCTAGTATCAGCTGATGTTTTCTGGAGCCACAGCTGTAAAGCTGCTGGTCATGATGGTTTGTATATCTGGTGAGAGGGAAACATGAAGATGAAACCAGGAGATGTCCTTACTGAATCATGAGAGCTGAACAGGTGATGGAGAAACAGGTTTACCTTTTAGGTGACATGAATGAGTTGAAGGGAAGTTATGAACTGTTTCTGAGAGACAAATAACACCAGCATCCTTTTCTAAGTAGCTGACAGCTGGTAACTGTGCAGGGGCGGGTCTAGCAAAGTTTTGCCAGGGGGGCCAGGTAGGGCATTAACAGGGAAAGGGGGGCACAAAGAAATACTTTCTTATTCTCATTTAAAATGTCTGGCTGTTATTAAATAATTATCTGAAGCTTACAACCAAAGTTTTTATCTGACGTAAAATGAATAGAAATCATACATTTACCAACAAGACAGTGTACATCACTGTCACAACAGCGTTTGTTTTCATTCAAAGGCTTTATGGCTTTAATATCTGGGGGGCCGGTCTTTAGTCAAAATGCATCCATAGACTCGAGACACAATGCATTTTTGGGACTTTCAGGTGTATGGACCAATGTTTTATTTTCTGATCAAACCAGAAATCTTTAATGAGCAGCTGGGTTTGTCTCGCATTAACTGGCTGAGTTAATGCCAGTTAATGCAACATCGAAGCAGCTGGAATCCACAGCTGTGCGTGTTCATGGAGCTGCATTTTCACCTGCTGGACATCACTACCTGACAAGTTTAACTGTCTTCAGAACATTGCAGAGGCCTTATTGACAGTATTTGGCTCTACATATCTGTGTGAGCAGATTTTCTCTCACATGAGTGTCCTCAGGTAGCCGTCTGAATGCTGGACACTCGGAGACCTGTGTCTCTGAGTGGGAGACCAGTGATCACATTAACATGTGTATCTCTGTATTAACAAACATGCCATATTGGCCCAGTTTATTTTTCTTATCATTGTTGTGAGGAGACCATAAATAGCATTTGTATTTTCTGTTGTACAGTTCATTTGCTGTTATGGATAAAAAGTCTTTTTTTGTTTCAAAATAGCTGATAACTATTCGCTGATAGCTGCCAACATTTGCAAACAAATATAATTCTATAAAGTGGTTCTATATAATGTGTAACTGTTCATATAGAGCGTTATTAAATTTATTGCTAATGCAATCATATGGCACACTGACTTCTGAGGAAATTTTAAATGGCACTTGCAATCAGAAAGGTTGCCGACCCCTGGTCTAAAAGAATTCATGCTATGTTGAAGAATAAAGGTAGTCTCACCAAATATTGACTTTACTTATTGTACTTCCACGTGTGTTTGCAGATGTTTCAATAGTGCTTCAAAGTGCTGCAGAACTGTGCGCACCCCCTCTAGATGTTTGCGCTGAGTAGGAGATGCTCTGTATCTCTTTGTACATCTGTATAGTGACAATGAAGGCATTCTATTCTATTCTATTCTATTCTATTCAATAAATCCTGGCACCTCGTTCCCATTATCCTACCAAAATCTTAACCATTAGGGTTGGCTCAGACCGCACAGTTCGGTAGCTTGCTGCAAATATACGACACGCAGAAACAGCAGATCATAGTATCTGTCAGATAATTCCTTTAAAAGTGTTTCAAAAGTCTCCACCAACAGAAACAAATTTGCGACATGCAGCTCAGTGACTCTGAAGCTTAGCAGACAGATATCAGGATGCTAACTCCATGGTGGAAGTTGGGCATTTTAACACGGAGCCAAGCTTGAAGTGGACACAGGACAAACTGCAGGCCTCTGTTCAAACTAATGTGCACACTGCATTAAAACTACACTGCAGAGAGGAGGCTCTGCTTGTGATGAGAAGCAGGATGACAGCTTTATATGAATGGGTTCAGAGTAGGTTAAACATTCATTGAGTAGACCTGTGTTATATGTGTGTCTGCAGTCTGACGGCAGGATGTCTACATTTAAATTAGCAACAAACGCTGCATTTTGTTGTGTTTGTCTTTTCCTCGGTGGAATTATCTCTCCCAGTATTTGAAGTAGCTGCTGGCAGCATGTCGTAAATCTTTTAATCTGCTGAATTTTAAAGGAGTTGGAGGAGGAGAAGCAGGCAGAAGCTACAAACTGCCTTTAAAATTCAAGTGAACTTCAAAAGGTGAAACAGTGGGCTGATTACTCCCCGGGGACAGAGACTATTTTAATCCTTCCCTGACTTGCTTGTTTATTCTGTTTTCTCTCCCAGTCTTCCAGCCCAGCTCTTCTACCATATATTTGATGACCCCTAGTGTTGTGTCAGATAGTGATGTATAATTCACCGCTGACCTTCATCCAGGTCACCGCCTGGACAGGCTAGCAGGTCAGCTGTGGCATGACTGAAGATGAAGGTGGCTGAAGGTCCATGTGCGTATGTGTGTTTGATATCCCAGGTCAGGGCTCTGAAATGCTCCGCTGCAATGAGATTCATGGGGTTTTAAAGGGGAAGGTCAGGTCTCGGTGTCTTCCATGCCGCTATCCTGCTCAAGATGTCAGAACAGTCCGAGAACAGCAGCCGAACTGCTTTAGATTGTGGGATATCGCTGTCTGTCACAAGCGAAGATTGTTCAGATACACTGTGGTCATGAACAAGAAAACTAAAATGTGTTGTATCTGCAGACACATAGATGATTGTGAGGCTGTTAACATTGTAAAAATCACTATTGAATTCTTGCCCGTGCAAGTCGGTGAGTGAGCAAGTGATGAAACATTCTGGTCGCCTCCAAAGTGTCTGTGGGTGGAAAACTGCACCGAATTTTGTTAGTGCGAAGTGAGATGGAGGAGGAACAGCTGATTAGGATCTTGCTCATTACACAATCTTGTTGCTGGGATTGAATTAAGTTTATTTGGTGTATTCTGCCTGATCGATCATTGTGCTTGGGTCGTGATGTTGTTGCAAAGCTGAAAATCAGTGAGCGAGTCCGTGGGGAGCTAGAATAAAAATCATTTGTATGAAAACAAACTAATGATGGTAAATCGAGGTGTTGAATCCCATCCTGATTCAAGCAAAGAGCAGGCCCAGACAGCACAGTGACATATATTTGCTATGTGGAAGTGGTAGGCAATACGTGGCATGTTTGCTCATCTGCAGGAGGTCGTTTCTCTGGTGCTTAGCACTGCTTTGCCGACATTCCACCTCACACAGAGAGGGATTTGGTTAACGCAACTTCTCATCCGCAAGACATCAGGGAAAAGTCGCTCATGTCCTCCTACACGATTGAAAAAGGCTTCTACCTGATTTGGATATATAAACTCACTCCATGTTCCAGTTGCCCGCTTCTTGTTGGTATGTGGTTAGTATAGGCTAGCCTGGGGACCCTGACTGGATGCATAGCCTGGTCAGGCCAAAGACAGTAGTGTTATCACTACACCATTCAGCTACACTCACATACCCAAAATAAGCTACCCAGTGCCTCCCAGATGAGGTCACACGGTGGGAGGTAAAACACAGGCAAAGCAGCATATCTGACCATCAGAAGCCAGCCAGGCTGTAAACATGTTTGTTTGTAAAGTTGGGCATTTAAACAGTCCACTCATGTCTGTAGCCAGCCTCAGGTGGCCATTAGAAAAACTGCAGTTTTGTGATAGCTTTATTAATCTACAAGAACAGAAGGTGCCCTGCAAGAAAACAGCTGTCACAGATCAAAGTTTCCCAATAATGCTCACAAAGCTTCTGTAGTCTGTGACAGCAGCTGCATCGTTTAACCCGTACAGAACCAGCACCATGTTGTTTTGTTTGCCTTATTAGGGATACTTTTTCAGACTGATGACAGGCATGCTGGGAACTGTAGGAAACCAGACAGTTGGGTTTTCTTTTGTTCCTGCTCCTTGATACAAACAGGTCCTCCTCCTCCTCCTGTACCTTCTCTTACGATGAGTAGATATTATCTCGATTCACGCCTCCACAATGCCGCCCCCCACGTACACACATACGCAAGATTCCTGCAGCGGATCTGATAGCCTCTCAGTGCGAGCGGCTCAATGCTGTCTATTCTGTGTTAGATCAGTGTGTGGAAATTACAGAGCTTGGCCACGATGAATGTCAGCTGAAACTCCTTTCTCCTGTGGGTGTTCCGACACAAGGAAATGTTAAATACCCCCCTTCCTCCTCTCATTTACTCTCCTCTCTGCCCCTCTTCCTCCCACACACAGGGGACTAACAGCAGGGCAGGAAGTCCTTTATTTTACTAAGCTAAATGCTTTAATTAAGCTCTCAGACCACTTGGGATGAGACAAAGAGGTAATGCCATCAGCCTCATTAACGCTCACTGCATCTGCACTCTGCTCTAGCATTAGCCGCCATGTGAGGACTGGGTTTGTGTCACTGCATAGATAAATGTTAGAAAGGGACCTATGACCTAACCTGGAGAAGCTCGTGCATCTATTCCTTAATCCCCTTTTTTTTAAACCATAGCCTGGTGCCAAACGTCCCTGATTATGTGTGATTCACTGGACAAAAGAGTTCATATGACTGATATTCATGTTGCACGGTTTCTTGGTGAAACGTCGAAGGCCGTCCATCATCATTTCTATTTGAAAAGGCAATCTCAGGTTTGTCACAGTTGAATGTACAGACGTCAGAGTAGAGACAGGTCTGACAAGAGGAGCTGTTTGTATGATGGCGTCAGTGAGTCTACAGGAAGCAAAGGGAATTGGAAGCTCACAAGATTTTAATGAGGCAATGTTTCAGCCTTCAAGATCTTCATTAGGGAAACATTAAACATTAATGATGTACAATTAAGTTCTTCTCTCTAAAATATTGCCTCAACATTTGTTGGTAAAAAACGGTCCTGTGGGTTTTGTGACAGGGCTTGAGTGATTGACCGGACGCCTGGTGCATCTTGATCAGTGTCCTATATCAATCTTGACTCGGACCTTGGGAGTTTGGAGGCTCTTTGTCAAGTTCCTGAGCAGTTATTTCATTTGGATGGGGCACAGTGTCCTGTTTGAGTGTGGACCAGTAAGTCCATCAAGGAATGAAAAAAAGCCACTGCTTATAATTAATACACTGATATTTGTTTGGATATTCAGGTACAAAGTACTACTACTGCTACTGTTGGTGTAAAATTCCAAATAAGCAGGACTCCATTAGTGTAACGGTTGTATTACTTCCTGTTTACCAAATTTTTGGTCACATGTTGAAAACTCATTCTCTAATCTTTCATTTTCTTACTTCTCTTGTTTAAGTTGTTTTGATGACTGTCTTTCTCCACACAGGACCTTCAAATCTTGACTTTTATTGCGTACTCTATATCTTCCTGTCTGTATAACCACATGTCAGCAGCTGCAGGGAGTGTGACTGCTGGCTCCAGCTGTAGGCTTTGTTTTGCTGAAGGTCACTCAATGATAATGCTTTCTCAGACTGACTTGTTTTGTTGCTTCCCCCTCAGGCCTGGCCAGGGCCAAGTCGGTCCCCAGCCATACCTACTCCAACGAGGTGGTGACCCTGTGGTACCGGCCTCCAGATGTCCTGCTGGGATCCACAGACTACTCCACCTGCCTGGACATGTGGTGGGTACTCCTAGCATCTAAGCTCTTGTGTGTAATTTATCCTTGATTTATTCACATAGAAACCTTCGAGATATAGATCGGGGAACCCAATTCATGAAGCAGACAAAAACCAATTAAAACACTCTTACTGGTGGCTTATCCCAACCCGAGGCCGTGCTCCCTTCAGTGTTTCTGCTGATTGTTCTTTAGTTTTGTTTTCATGACTTCCAGCCCCACACTCCCAGTTTGGATCAGATGCTGGTGAGACACACACATTTACTTCGTACACTGACAGAACTGCTGCAGATGTGAATGAAACAACTGCTGAAATGTAATAATCGAACTCTTCATGTATCGAGCCTGAGCAGACTTGCTATCCTACAGAGATAAAAATGGTAGTAGGGCTGAAATATTTTTTGTTTTTTTTCCGACTTTATCCTCAGTCTTTGTCAAAGATGGTTTGAACTGCCTTGTTTAACTAAGGTACAGAATGTCAGCACGTTTGATGGTAGTTACCAGTTTGTAATTTGTAAATTACTTTTTTAAAGATGTCTGTCCTTTTGGATGTGAAAGGTGAATCCAATGCAAAACTCACATGAACTTGCATTAATGGCTGCTGTGGTTTCTAGAACAACAGGCCCTCCAATGTACAGTTTACATTTGCATTTTTTCTTTAGGGAAAATGCTTTCTTCTACTTTTACTTATGCTCTAGATTATAACACCTACTCTCACAAAAGCCAAACTGCTTCTAGCATCATTAATGTTATTTTAATGGGTTATTTTTGAGGAATATGACAGCATTTCTATAAATAATGTTTGCACTCGGTTTTAGGGGTGAAAAAACATGTCGTCTTGGAATGTGAGGAATAAGAGAGATGTAGGCTGTCCCAGTGTGGACCTGGTCTTAGGTGAGCCATGGTGACCCCCTCTGTCTGGACACACAGTCAGCAGGGAAATCCCAAGAACCCTGTTTTGCAGTGTCCAATTAAAGAGCAGCCAGAGTGTAGGGGTCCGAAAGACAGCGCGCTAGTGTCTGTTTCAAGGGCGTTTGAAGGTGGGCAAATCCACAGGGTCTTCTATTCCACTGAGACTCACTCTGTGACATGCTCGCATACACTCACCTCTGGTCACTTAGAAAGCAGTCATCCATGAAGAACCACTCCTTGCAGGACCAAAAGGTTGTCCAGATCTGTCTTCCTGCCAGAAGAAGTATCCATCATGAGTGACTGTAGCTGAGAGGCTGTGAGGAGTGAGGATGTGATGAAGAAGGGGCAAGGAACGGCTCTATTTTTACCTTCCTTAGCTCCTAAGCACTTCACAGAGGAGCAGTTCTCTACGTCTCTCTCTCTCTCACACACACACACACACACACACACACACACACACACGCACACACACACACACACACACACACGCACCTTGGCTGTTCTCCCTCCCTACTGAAGTGGACTTGATATTTTAAGATTTCCAACCTACATTTACAGTCTAACCTGTCAATCAGAGCCGACGAATGGATCAGTCAACTGTGACCGTGCACATATTAATGAACAGGTTTAGTTATTTCATGGCGCGCTGCAAGCCAGCTCCATCTGAAAGGACAAGGCTGCTCGTGGTGTCTGTTTATCTGCGTATCTTAAAAAACACAGAAATCTTCAAGTGTTTGAAAGTAAAGCAAAGTACTGATACACTATAGTTTAATATCTTGGAATGTTTCCACCTGAACATTTCAGATACAGAGTCTCGTTGATATACATTAAGCTCATCATCGTTTGTCGTGACGTGTGTTTGGCCAAGGCTCCAGTTCCCAGCGTGTTAAATGATTGTAGTCCCCTGTGCTTTCCTAATTAGCTATGAAAGAGTTTGAGGCTATGATGCAAAGGAGCACACTGCAAAAACAGCTATACTTGAAACAAGCCAAATATTCTTAAATCTGACAAAATTTCCTTGTTTTGAGCAAAAAAATCTGCCAATGGGGTAAGCAAAAGTTGCTTGACTAGAATTCTTAAAACTAGCAAATTATCCTAACTGACATATGCCTTTTAACTAGACAAAATTGTCTAAAATGTATGCTTAATTCAAGAAAATGTGACTTATTATAAGTAAAAGACACTTTTTTATTTAGAAAATCTGTACTTAAAATGAGTATTATGCTTTCTTGAACAAGCTGTTTTCAAGAATTATTTGCTTACTTTAAGATTCTACACCTTAATTTAGATTTTTCACGTAAAAAAAAAACACCTTACTATAGGACAAATTTTCTTAAAACTGAATTGTTTCTTTCTTGATTGAGCTAACTATAAGAATTATGTTTTGACTCTGAGAACAATAATCAGCCAAAATTCCTGAGAATAAGACACCATCTCTTCAAAAAGCTACTAAAAATAAGGGAATTTATCTTAAATTAAGACATCAAAAGCACTCTTAGTTTTTGCGCTTTATTGACACAGCAATGGGTCAGTAACTCACTGAGGTCTGTTCCAGGAGAATCATGTCTAAAATTATACATTTCAGCAGGGTACTGTGTAACATGGCCAATACAAGAAGTGCATATTCCAGATACTCTTAACACGAATAATAACAGTATAACACACTCATGGCTGGTATCAAAACTAAATTTTGCTGAAGCTTAAAACAATCACTATTGCAAATCCTATATTCCAAAACATTTTAGAAGAACAAGTTTAACGACCACACAAACAAACATGTGTTTTCCATTTGAACAACTTTTCTAGAGAAAAAAAAAACCAACCTCACTGACTAACACTGAGTCTGATAAACAAGGCAGATGGAGTCTGTCATCGGAGAGACTCACTCAATGAATGACTTCCACTCACCAAGAGCCTTCCTGTAAGAGGGGGTTGAATCTCGGTCATGGATGGAGTCTTTGAGTATTTCAGTTTGCAAGACAGACAGCAGCGTGGAAATGCACTTTGGATATGTGAGGTGGAGGGCGTAGTAATATGCCATCAGATAGAGCAGTCCCTCATTAAGATCCTTCCGGTCAAAAGTGCTCACCGGTGTGCTTCCAACAGCTATCATGCAGTTGCCTTTAGAGACAAGCAGAACTGGACACCCAGGGGTCGCTGATGCAGGTAGCCTTCAGGGTCTTCTGAAGTTTACATGACAGAAAAAAAGAGGATTAGAACAAGACCATAAGAAACACAATTTTTGAGTTGCATTCCAGTTTAAAATAGATCAACTTTTTTTGTAGGTTTTCTTAACATCAACATGGGTATCTGAACTTTAAGAATATTTGACTGACTCCACAGTAAAATATATAAAATGAAAACATGAGTAACTGCAAAATTCAACAATATATACACATAGACCATCTCCAGTAGTTGTTAGCATTTTTTCAGCAGCAGTCTTGTTCTAAAATACAGTGTACATAGGGCTAATTTCACATAAAATTGCACAAGAACTAGGTCTCTAAACATGAAAGAAAGTACAGCAAAATATCAGGAAAAGTGTTGAACAATAAAAAATATGTATATTTAATAAATGTGTAGGCCACTTGATTTAAACCAAAACTAAAGAAGATTCTACTGTCTATCTGTTAAGTGAGTATTGGTGGAATTACTTGAAACTGCATAAAACAAGATGGTGTGTTCACAGTTTTGTCACACAGCGATAGGACAGAACTTACTTCTTCACATTTGTGCACTGCAAGCCATAGAGCCCGACGCCTGAGGAAATGTTCAGGACCAGGAAACAGATCTTTGATGTCATCTCGTGACAGTGATGAGAGCAGGTCTTCTCCAACATTTGCTTCTGCAATAGGAGTTTCCAATTATCACTACATTGCATTATCCTCATGTGCAAGCCAGCTGACAGCTTTGCTTGGGTAACACACAGGATACACAAGAAACATAATTTAATATTTACCATTTAAAAACAATACTCTATTTCATTATATTCCCTCCTGACTGCTCCACAGGTTCTAAATTACCTTCCTCCCATTGACTGGAAAAAGTATTATATTTGTGATACATCAATTATATAAGTGTATACATATAAATGTCTCTTTTTTTAACTTCCTGTGCTAAAGTATATAATGAAATAACTTTACTAATGGAAATTTGAAACTCCCACAATTTCTGTAAAACTGGCATTAAATTATGGCATTTTGCACACTTGTTGAATAAATTCACAGACGCTAGGTCCACACCTACCCGGGTATTTTTGAAAAAGCTGATTTTTGTATGCGTTTGCACCTTTCGTCCACACGTAAACGGCGTTTTCGGTCACTGAAAACGGAGATTTCTAAAAACGCCTGCCAGGGTGGATATTTTCAAAAACTCAGGTTTTGCATTTAGGTGTGGACGAGAAAAACGGAGAAGACGCAGCGTCAAAGGTGTGCGCCTTTTTTGACGTCACACTGTGCGCCGCGTTATTGTTTCGGTGAAATTAATTTCTACAATACTGTTACCGTTAATTGTACTCTCTGCAGTGTTTAAATGCTTACATATACAAACACAGTTACTGTCCCTCCACACATAGGACTGGGTTCTGCTTCTATGCCCCATCTTTGTTTGCTATTTCCCACCGAGGCTTCTAGACTTCTGATTGGCCAACATTTCTACACGGTTGGGAATATATCGCCACCTGTTGCTTTGGCATGCTCCTAGCAGCGTTTTCCTTCATTTCTGCATTTACATGTGGACGGGATTATTTTTTAAAACGAAAACGGAAAATCTCAGTTTTCAAAAATACCCATGTACGTAGTGTAATAGCACTAGCATATTTAAATATGCTAATGCAACTAAGCTAACCGCACAAGCTAAGCTAACAACCGAGTATAGCCTGCCATGCTAGCGACTTAACATGCAACATAGCAGAACACAAAACATATAAAAAACAAAACAGTCACATACCTTTCAGGGTGGCAATTGTTATTTCGTCCAGTTTCTCCATAGCGTGTCTTAATTTCTTCACACTGTACCACTGTACCCCAAAATATTACTAATCCTGCAATCCAAATTTGAGGTAAGAAGCTAGAGGCGCGAAGCTGGACTGTACCAACTCAGAAGTATGGGGTTGTGTACAGAAATGGTTTAGTTCGCTCTTTTATATCTATAAAATTCTATATATTTAAAGATTTGACTATTTATTTAGATTATATTCAGTAAATACTGACATGTGGGTACTATTACTTACTACAGCTGTTATAAGGCACCGAATTAGGATAGCCATTCCTACCCCTTAATGGAATAATCCTGGTCATCTTGGCTTTATCCGGTTGTTCAGTCTGACGTCACTAGCCGTGTCTGGGCCTAAACTCTGCTGCAGGTCCATATATCAAATGATCACTGTGGCATTACTGAGAGTTAAAACACTGTCTAAAGTCTTTCATCTTTAATAAAATGATCAGCGTTCTGCTCTACCAGGTGTAACAATTGAGTTTAGCATCCAGGCATCCATGAAAACAGAATTTATGACATTTAACGAAGTTAGAAGGAAGTTAGCTCGCTAGCTTCCATCTAAATACAATATAGCATGTCCTGACTGCGGGGGTTTAGAAACAAATTAAAACGTACAGCTCTGCTATCACTTCCAACATAAATAAAATAAAAGTTTTTAAGATAAAAGTTAACGTGAGGGTTCTCGGTGGTCAGGAACAAATGTAATCGCATGGCAGGATGCTGTAAACGGACCAAACTTCAGCCAGGAGAACAACTGAGATAATCCATCCACAATACGAGGTTAGTTATTCATATACTGCTGCATGGGCTGTGCTGTAGTTACATCTTAAGGTTTTAAAAACTGAGCTTAAATAAATGATTAGCGGTAATAAAAGCCGAGGGAGGTCAACAGTGATCACTGACTGTTTTTAGGAGCTTTTTGAGATTAAATAGAAGAAAATACAAAGCATTAAACATGTTAACAACACAAAACCCAGACTACTTTAGGCCCGGAAGTAGGATTCGTCGCGTCAGCTGTGTTATCTGCTTCGTTTTTGATTGATCTGATTAGTGTCAGCTGTGTTTCGTACCTGTCTGCCAACTCCTCGTTTCCCTGTGTGTGTGTATATATTAGTGTGTACTTCCCTCCGTTCTTTGTCGGATCGTCTGCTTTTTATCCTCTGTCATCTGTGTCGTCCCCCCCCCCAGGTTTTCATGTCTCATGCTCCTTGCTCCAGATCGTAAGGTTTTTGCAATATTTTCCAAGTTTAGCTTTCCAGGTTTAGGTTTTTGAGGAGCTTTTAAACGACAGTTAAGTTGCCAAATGTCAATCAGCATTAAATTAGTAACAATTTATTAAACTCAGTCTGAAAACATACATATTTTAGAGTAAATTATCAAATGCAGAATAGAATTATTTAGAAATTATCAGTGTAGCTTGTAATTAATATCTTTAACCAGTCAATTAATCTCAATTGCAGTTCTAGGAGGGAACCCTCATCATTGGTGAGAGGTCTGAGTAACATGTGGGCCTACTGATCCAGTGGTCGAAAACCAGCCAACAAGCCAGCCAACAATGGATGCGGCTGTAGACACCAGATTGAACTCAGGAGAAGATGCAGTGATTGAGCAAAACGCAATACAGCATGATCCAGATAGTGTGTGCCCGTGTTGTGTCAAACTTGACAGCAGTTTTATTACACTTTAGTGTCAATAAATACATTTCTTAAACTGAGCAGCTGTTTAAGTGGCCTTACTCTTGAAATGAGAAAAATAATCTTGTTTTTATTCTGGAATTTCAACCGAACCGTTTTCATACCTTGTAACTGGTAAATAAAGCTCAAGATGAGCTGAAATATCCTTTTAAGGAAAAGCTAGACATATTTTCCTAGAATAAGATTTATTTTCTTGTGCAAAACTTGCTTGTTAAGAATATATTTTCTTTTTAGACAAAAAATAAGAAAAAATGTCCATAAACAAGGGTTTTTTTACTTTCTTGAAAATCGTTTTTTGCAGTGCATGCTTAATTGCAACTTGCTTTCACAATTTCCAGTCAGGCTGCAAAATACTTTATGGCCTTAATAAACTTGTAGATGTAGTTGTGGATAGAGACGTGCACCCAGTGCACATGTCAAACCAAAAGCCAGTCGCATTTCCACAGCACCTGCTAGCTAACAGAGTGCAACACTCACAAATGAACGTCTGAATGGCCCGTGTGTGTACCCAGTTACAGAGAGAGATTTTTGAGTATTAGACAGAGAACAGAGGCTTCAGAAAGTCTCTGAACTTAAAAGCAGGATGCAAGTACAGCACAGTATGTTTGTCTGAGACAAATGTCAGAGTGATGGATCTGTTAAAGGTGACTTTGATTTTTTCTGTGCAGTGCAGTTTCATGCCAGAAGGCTTAGCAGCACGGTACAGGTAAACAACGTGATCAAAGATCTTTTACTTTTGTTAAAAATAAAGAAAGAAACTTCTTACACAACTTTTTACATTAAATCATTTTTACTTTACAATCAGGATGTATCAGGATATAAACAGGGTGTATATTATTAAAAGACATTTACTTTCAGTAACTTTACAGGCATATTGCAGCTTGTGAGTAGGCTGCATATTGAGCTTCCTGGTCCTTCCTGTCACCTCAATGTCACCTGACCTAGAGGATAATAAGGGTATGCTTAGCGTTGCTGATTTCTCATGAGCTGTATGCAGCCCCACATTCTAACACACTTTGGGCTCTGGCTCTATATTTTATGATCCAGGGTTCATAGCCAGGTTTGCGTCTCACTTGGTGACTGTGGGTTCCTTCGGGGCCAGGAGGTGGGCCTGAAGGAGGAGACTATGTACCTCATTGACTCTGTGACAAAAAGATTTCTTTTCACTTTTACTGAAACCCTCCTATAACAGCACCTGCTTTAATCAAAGAAATAGCTGTGCCCACAGGCCATTTGAAGGACTTGCGCATGATGGTGGATGAAAAAAATAATAATTTTGATGTCAACACTGACTGCATATGAAAACTGGTCAGCCAGAGACAGTTCTTCAAGGTTATGGGCATTTACCAATGACAAGTTACTCCTGAAAATGTCTATTTAAAATCACAAAAACAGGCGAGGGCCAAATTGAACGAGCTCAGTCACAGTTATTCATTTCACTCTGAGGGCGCCCCCTGTATATCATACCAGAACCATCGCAGTTAAAGATAACGATTTCTGTTATAATTTATATTTAGTGACATAGCTAATATATATGAGTGTGGGTGTGTGAGTGTGTGTACCATGAAATATTGAAATATATTACACAAGCCTAGCTGTTGTTTTAAATCTAAACCAGCTAATGTCTGTCATGTATGTACTTGTGTCCTTGTTTATCAAACTGGTTACAAATGAAATTCTACCTCAGGATCAATGAAGTCCATCCAACCCAAATCCAGGCTGTGGAAATGTGTCTTGCAGTGTGACGCTTGACGTATTTGTTTGTCTGCTTTCCCGTCACATCATGAATCACCTCTCAGCCATATCTGTTTATTTACTGTCTTTGAATAAAGAGCCCGATATTTACTGAGGCTAATTTTCTGTGTACTATAACTCAAGGGGTGCAGTCCACTCCAGTGACTGATTTACCCACAGCTCCAGTCACAGCACCTCTAACACTGTCTAATTACAGTAACAGCAGTGATAAAACACCATACAGCATACTCATAGTCAGATGAAAATAAATGCAGAAACAGAATCGAGCAGAGGGAGGCGCCGTGTTTCGACATACACATACATGTTAAAGCATGTATGTTTTTTTCTTCATTACTGCTACTCTTAATTTGTACTGTCCACTTTCTGCTGTGACCAAGCACATTTCCCACTTGTGGGACTAATAAAAGTTTATCTTACCTTATGTAAAGATTTACAGCATAAAGAAAGTGTTACACTTGATATAAAGAGTCAGTTGCATGCCTGCACCACTTGTTCTACATAAAAGACTAACTGTGAAAGGAAACAAATGTACTGTATTTCCCGCACTATAAGGCGCACTTAAAATGCTTTAATCTTCTCAAAAATCGACAGTGTGCCCGTATAATCCGGTGCAACTTATGTATGAATTCTGGTTGTGCTTACTGACCTCGAACCGTTTTTATGTGGTACACGGCGCTCAAAAATCTGTCAAAAATGTTTTAGTACAACTTTGGTAAGCCACGAAGCTGCAACGTTTGATGGATTGTCGGAGGGTTACGGCTACCGTAGTCAGGAGCCTCGCGGAGTAATCTGGGTCCAAAACGCCGTCCGCTTAGAAGTTAGCAGGAAGTTAGCTCGCTAGTTTCCACCTAAACATGATATAGCATGTTCTGACTGAGAGATTTCTGAAACATTCAAACGTACAGCTCTGCTATCACTTCGAACATAAATGAAGACAGAAAGCTAAACAGCAGTGACGTTTGTAGGGTTACTGAAGTTGGGCTAGCTGGTATATAATGATGTGCTATGTGATCGCTAGCTGCACAGCTATGTTAGCATAACATAAACAGTGAAGCTGGAGGATGAAGGCTAACACTTTTCCACTCGATAAAAGTTAACGTGAGGGTTCCCGATGGTTAGGGACAAATGCAATCGCATGGCAGGATGCTGTAAACGGACCAAACTTCAGTCAGGAGAACAACTGAGATAATCCATCCACAATACGAGGTTAGTCATTAATATACTGCAACAACATGGGAATAGAGCAGCTCCAAGAGAATTCAGCATTAATGAATCAATGGTACAGAAGTGGAGGAAGCAAGAAGAATGAGTTGAGTAAAATTTGACCAAAAAATATGGTACTGGTCTTCCAGCTTTCTGGGGTTGAAGAAGGGTGAAAAATATTACAAACTCCTGATGGCGTGACAGACACAAACCTGATTTAGAAGACTAATGGAAACATTATACAGGTTTACACTGAGAACTGGTAATAGTGGGCTTCAGTTTCTAATAGTGGGCATTATTTAGCAAAGTGCAGAAAGCTGATATTGTCACGAAAGGTTTTATGTATATCCTTAAAGACTATCTCTGATGAAGGTCCTGATACTCACAGGGCCCAGTGTTGTTGTTCTTGACTTGTATGCATTCATTATTAGCATTTTTGTACCTTGACAGCGTTTTCTCAATAAAACCAATAGATAACGTGATCGAATCACACTTTTCCTTAGCAGCCTATTTCCTCTTACCTGTGTGAAGAATAGAGACATCATTTCTAGCTGGAGGGTCAGTAACTTTACCAGAACTTTAGAGCTAATAACCTGTCAGGGCTTTGTTGACAACATCATCCAATTTCAGACAAAATGACAGGAATGAATCAAACTGAGAGAAAGGTATAACTACACAGATGAAAATTGTTTTGTGTTATTTTTTTTTCTTTTAGCTGACCTTTGCCCGTATCACATATCCACCTCAGGCAGCAGAATAGTTCTCTACGCTCCAGCAGAAATACTGGATGCTGAGGTTATAGCTCTGTCATGGAGATGAAGCATTTTCATTCCGTAAAATGGAAGGAATGGAGAAGTTTTTGAGGGATGAATTTCAGGTAATCTCTCTCTCTCTCTCCTTGCATTGAGAAGGAGTGTGCACTGAGCCACGAAGGGAATCTGTCAGAAAAATAGCTCTTTGACAAACGAGCATCGACAGCACTCACACACACACACACACACGCACACACACACACACGCGCGCGCACACACACACACACACACGCACACACACACACACACACACACGCACACACACGCACATTGGCCATTCTCCCTCCCTACTGAAGTGGACTTGATATTTTAAGATTTCCAACCTACATTTACAGTCTAACAGCCCTCGGGAAGAAAAGAAATCAATACAGCCTCAGAATGACTTTCACTTTGAGGCTTGTTGAGGTGATTAAACAGTTAGTGTTTTGCAGACTGTAATTACATGTGAACAAAGGACAAACCGGTCACATTTCTACGACGTTTTCCAATGATGCTTTATTCCAATGTGCTTTTATTTTAGGCAGCGCATCTATGAAAGGCTTAAGGACACATTGAAAAGAAATACAGGATTTTTAATTAGTGTTATTTTCTCCTCCAGGGGAGTGGGCTGCATTTTCATTGAGATGATCCAAGGAGTGGCTGCATTTCCTGGGATGAAGGACATCCAAGACCAGCTGGAGAGAATATTCCTGGTGAGTGAATTTGGAATAGCTCTTCTCAGGTCATGCCACTGCATCTCAGGGTTACGGTCAGAACCGTGACACGGCCATTCTTTGATTTTCATCCGATCTACTGTGGATGCACTTTTTTTTTGCAGTCACTGCATGGATTATAGCCCTGAACATATTATATAATAAATTATTTTATTTTGTATGAACTCATGAGTGAACTTGTTGGTTACTCAATAACTGTAAGCCTGAGTTAGCAAAGTAACCCCAAACAATGATGGCTCCTCCACCATGCTTGATAAGCTAGATGGGGGTTTGGTGTGCAATGTTTTTTCCCCCTGTATATATGTTGGTGTACGCGTTGCTGAAAGGTTCATTTTTGGACTAAAGGACTGATGCGTGCTATAGAAAGGAAAGTCGCTAGGTATGCTGTGTCAGTTTAAGTTGATTTGAGGGTCCTCAGCTGTGTTAGTGACTGATGGGGTTCTTGGGTTCTAAGAATCTCTTTTTTTGTACCAAACATTAGCACATTATTAACAATAATCTAAAAATCTATCAATGAATCCCTTTGTTTCCAAGGCTGAGATGCCGAATTTGGGAAATTCACTAATAGTAAAGGAATAATCATCTGTGATGTACACTTCCAAGGTCTAAAAGGGAATCAAAATGCATGGACTTTAACTGTAGTTTGTTATAAAATCAGCCTGCAGACTTGCCAATAGTCCAGTCAGTAGGAATCCCGAGACTGGGAGCAGAATTCACAGTTTCTGACAAACATGAATGACCAGAGCTGTGGCCTCACAGGGCAGAAACTGTGTGCTTCTGTCCTTTTCAGCACTTTCTCCGTCGTTACACTTATTCAGACAAACTGTGTTAATCTATGTATACAAATACTGCAAAGTATCAACACACACATATGCATGGCTGAAAGTGAACAGTCTGTCAGGTCTCCAGTATCAAACATGCTGCACTGCCGCTGTAGTTGCAGTAGCCTTAACAGACCATGCGGCCCTGTGTCAACAGACCCTCATATTTAGAAAATGTTGGCGCTCTTCTTTTCAGATTCTGCTTCATCCTGACATGATTGCATTGTTCCTGTAGAGCCACAGTCATGCTAGTGCTCTCTTATTCTAGTGCATGTCAGAGGTGCTCTGCTGGGTCCTGATCTGGTGACAGAGGAGACAGTGAGACCAGATAACTTTTGCTTTGTGACACGATCTGTTATTCTGCTGAAAGGCAGCATTAAAAGATGCTAAACCACGTCCACAGACAGCTACACATAGTCTGTAGTGATGCTCACACCTTGGTTCCTGCTATTAATGGCCCACCAGTGTGCCAAGCAAACATTTCCCACACCATTACACCGTCAGGAGCGGCTTGGACTGTTGACACAAGAACGGTTGGCCCCTTGGATTCATGCTTTTGGCGCCAAATTGTGAGTGTACCATCTGCTGCTTCGACAGAAATGTAGACTCATCAGACCAAACTACACCTTTCATTTGGTAGTGGTAAGTCTGTGCCCACTGTAGCGTCACATTTCTGTTACTGGCAATAAGTAGCCTGTATCTGCAAGCATTTCCACAACATGATTGGCTAATTGCATGAATAAATGGACCATTCTTTGGTTTTTAAACACTGAGTACTGGTTTAAAGTTATAGTAATACTGAAATATTGTCTCATGGAACTTTGCATGACCCACAGTGCTGACCAGGTGTGTCCATCTATGGCTAGAGTGCATTTTAAACTGGACTTCCTCCAGCTGGATAGCACACGGGAAAAGACCCAGGGAAACCGGTTAAAAAAATAACGATAAAAAAAAAGATAAAAAACCCTGAAAACCATCAATTTCACACCCGGGCCTCAACTCCGCAAGAGCTGCATCTACCAGCTAGCGCTGATGCTGGTGCTGATGTGGAGGCAGTTCTGGCTGCCTACATTTGGCAGGTTTGAGAACAGATTTGTGTATATGTAATATTTCCAGCCAACACATTCTCACTCCCGAGGCGTAATATTTTACGCTAGGTGACAAATCGTCAACATGCTTCCAGGCACCCAACACGTTCCTAAATGACGAGATCGGAAAAATGAGGAAACATGAGAACCGTTTGGAATCAATCCACACATGTTCGTTCATTTTCCTAAAAATCGTTTTGGAAAACACTATTTCACGTGGTTAAAGTGCTGGTTAAGGTTAAGGATAAGGTTATGGTTAGGGCTGAAATACATGGCTGGAACGTGTTTTACCGCGGGACCGTCATTCTACTGTATTTCACCCATAACCCGGCGCGTACCTTAATAACGCCAAAGGTCGCCTTTCGCGTTCCTCAGGAACGCCACGGCACCTGACAAATCGTCAAGATGTTACGGGAGTGAGAACAGGCTGTTCCGGCAGTAGCGTCCACGGGAAGACAATCATGGCAGACAGACTCTGTAGAGTGCATCTGCCAGTCACTGGCTAATTTCTTATGGCTGACTCTTTCATAGCCACTGATTTCAGTGGTTCAGACTTTGGGTTTTGTGGTGCCACGTTCCATGTTCCAGTTGCATTCAGTCACATGAGTGAGACAATGTGAGTCAACCATGGTTGTCAATATGAACCTTGTTTAA
Source organism: Oreochromis niloticus (assembly GCF_001858045.2). Classification (NCBI taxonomy): domain Eukaryota; kingdom Metazoa; phylum Chordata; class Actinopteri; order Cichliformes; family Cichlidae; genus Oreochromis; species Oreochromis niloticus. Next base: position 2,404,392 of record NC_031976.2, on the reverse strand, counting down.
TGAATTTCCTATATGATGTTTGACAGATATACAATCATATAGCGGGCTGTAAGTAATTACATCTATGATTATCTATCAACTGGATGGCTAGCATAAATATTTTAAAGTGATGTGAAGTCTCATGAATCCTTTAATCTGGTGATCCCTCCATATAATTTCATCCCCAGTCTCTTAATTGAACCAGAGTGTAGCAGGGCAGACATAATGGATTTATATTCATAGGCTGAAAGGGCCTGAATAATTAATGTATAAAATGATTGAGACGAGCGTATGGAATAGATTTAACCGGGAAAGGCTAAAGATGCGCATCTGAGAACGAATGGATTTGGGATTTGGGATGAGGAAAGGTGAACAAAGCCCTGCAGGCAGGGAGGTTCTTAAAAAGCAAACAGAAGAACGAGATGAAGAAAAACACTTCTTATTGATTGTCTTTTATGCTAGAAGGGATAAGTGGGGCTTCTGTAAGAGGTTCCAGCCCTCAGTGATCCCTGCTCGTCTCTCAGACACAAAGAGGCCCAACAGTGGGATCGCTGCTGGCCACACTGATGATGAGGCTCAGCTGCTCGTTGCTTCCCTACAGAGACTTTCCACTCTGGTCATTCTTTGTTTCCTTTAGTTTCTGCCACCATCATGGAAATCCACCAAGTAACTGAATATATATGTAAATAAAAAGAGGAACATTTCTGGTGAGATAAACCCAAAACACCAGCTATCCAGTAAAAATCTCACCTTTAACAGCACAGGTGGTAGTTCTATGACTCAGGGAATACACTGTCATCTGGAAGTGTACCTACTGTTCTGTCCAGTAGCACCGAGCCTTAAAAGCTGTGGGCAACAGTAACTGAACAAATGGAGAGAGACAGTAAATTTATCAGTTCTCTGTAGATCTTTGTCTGTCCTCGAGGACAGATCCCCACGTCCTGTTAGAGTGTTATGTGATGTGCAAACGATGTCATACACAGCACAGATTGGGCGATCGTGTGATTGTCATTTAGACCTAAAACAAAAACTCAAACTGTTATTAAAATGTTGTTTTTTTCACAGTTGTGTTTCTGGAGATCTTGTTCTAGAGCCCTAATTACTATTACTATTAACACCATACTGGCATTGCTTACTGATTTAAGTATCTGTTGTTCTTTAAACAAAGTGCAAACATTGAGTAGAAGTACAGATATTTGTGTTTAAAATATTCTGTTACTATTAAAAGAAAGAGTAACTACTTTACTCAAACAAAAATGCAGAAGAACACTAAAATGTACTGAAAGTAAGAAGGTAACAAGTAGCTCTTTTGATCAGCGGTCCCCAACCCCTGGGCCACGGACCGGTACCGGTCTGTGAGTTGTTTGGTACCGGGCCGCAAGAGTTGAGGCTCGGGTGTGAAATTTATGGTTTTCAGGGTTTTTATCATTTTTATCGTTAACTGGGTGTCCCTGGGTCTTTTCCCGTGTGTTATGAACAAATCTTCTTTTTTTTGGTTTTATTTTGTTGTATTTATCCGCGACAGCTTAAAGGCCGGTCCATGAAAAATATTGTCGGACATAAACCTGTCTGTGGCGCAAAAAAGGTTGGGGACCTCTGCTTTGGAGGACATTTCTACCAGAACGGAACCCCATACTGTTTAATAAAATAACGTTAGTACGTGTGAATAGAAATGTTATTCCAATCAAAATTCCAGCTCTAAGCATCCACTCAGCTTGAATTTGTTATGTCGGACAAAAGCAGTGAAACTAGAGCTGGGCGATAGAACGATAACGGTATGTACTGCGAAATAACTTTTTCTCGATAGAAAAATTAAACTATTGAGATAGGCCTCATCTCTCTTGTCCTCTTAAAAAAAAAGAAAAAAGGCCAATCCAAATTAAGTAGCGCAGAGCCGAACCAATCACAGCCGCAGCGTCACGTCACGTGACTTGTTACGTGCAGCACAAGCGCCAAGGCGCACATGTGTATTTGTTTTTGCAGCCGTGCAGCCCGGGTAATGAAGGAAGTGAGTTTGCCGACTAGAGAAAAATCAACCGAGAGCGTGAGCGAAGGTTACCGAAGAAAAAACCGATAATGGTTCCAATGCCGGAGAGCTTGTCGAACAGAAGGGCCACAGAAGTTCCGTAGTGTGAAGGTATTTCGGCTATTTCAAGTCTGACAAAAAACAGAGTAGCGCGCACTGTAAATTGTGCCGAAAGCAAGTCTGGAAATACAATAAAGCGGTGCATGCTCAATCTCTGACTGAAAGCGCTGATTCGTCATTCGGCTTTTGTCAGACTAAAGTAACTGTTAAAACTGTTTGAAAAGCTAAGCTATACAACAAGGAGAGATTGAGAATTTCCTTTTAGTTCTCAGTTTATTTGATATTGACAAAAGTTAGTCAATTTTGTCTGTTCTTCTGTAAAACAAACTAAGATTTATTTTTAGAATTAATATTTTGTTTCTAAGTGGAATCGACAATTTAGTCTGTTTGTTTTTTCTGTTTTGAAACTTAAACGCTTTAGCGGCTGCCTTTTGTGTAGTTTGCAATATTTGCCTTTATTTATCTGAAACTGAAGTCTCATGTTCCTTAAGTACATCTACCCTGTTGAACTTAATATGGGAAATAAATATTTAAATCAAAACAAGCTGCTGATTATTTCACATTTTACTTGTGAGCAACGGCACATTTAAATCTTACAAATATAGTTATTTGGCTTATATCGTGATATATATCGTTATCGCCTGAAATGAAAAAAACATATCGTGATATGAAAAAATCTTATATCGCCCAGCTCTAAGTGAAAGAGAATAGCGTAACTTTCTTTGATAACACTGTAGAGTGTGGATGTGCGCCCACACCTACACAGAGCATGAGTCCGGGGCTAAAAGGAGTTTCAGCAGGTGGGAAACTGAAGATCAGTGTTAGCAGCTCAGCATGGGGAGAAGAATCACAACTCAACACTTTGTTCTGAGAGCTCCACTAAATTATCTGTAATACATAATTGATCACACACCATACACAGACACAATATATGATTCATAATTCTGATCATCTTTAGATTTTCAGCTTATCATTGAGCCATCATAACCTTTAACTATAACCTCTGTTCTTCATCTCCTGTCCTGTCTGACATCTTTCTCCATCTCTGACTAAAGTTTGCGCTCACTCTTTTCTGTCCCTGCGAAACGCAGCAACTAGACTGCTAGCAGACACACTGTTTTATACTTTGACCTCAACTCATGTGCAATGCCTGTTTTGACAATGTAGGGAGTAAAAAGTACAGATACTTGTGTTAAATTATAGGAAGTAAAAAGTTGTCAGAAAAAAGTAAAGTATAGAAACCAGCAAATTCTACTTGAGTACAGTAATTAAGTATTTGTGCTTACAATGATATTAAATTAATTCATTGCAGTCTGTTTTAAACTGGATCCTGTTTAAAATATTTGAAATCATTTAACACTTTTTCCCAGTGGTGTGACAGAAATTGGATGCTACAATGCTAATGCATGTTAAACTTTAGTGGCACACCTGTGTGCCGCACATAGGTGTGCTGTGAGAAATGATCAGGTGTGCCGTGGAAGATTATCTGGTTCCACCTGATTAGGACTCTAAGCCATCGGTGTGAGTAACGGGCAGAACAATTACATTCTCTTCCACTAGAGGGCAGTACAACTACCTGCTCTAATTAAATGGGTTGCCAACTGCCGATAAAACAGAAGAAGACGAAGAAAAAATGACATAATAGATAAATGTCTGAAAAGAAAAAGTAGTCAGTCTGACCTGGTCCTGGAGAAAACTCCGACCCAGATGAAGGCCTGAGCATGAGTAGTGGTCAGAAGAAAGCAAAAAAGGTATACTGGGGACAAACCGAGCCAATTCTGCTACACCTTTTTTGTTTGGTGGTGTGCCGTGTGATTTTTCTAATGGGAAATATGTGCTGTAGCTCCAAAAGGTTGGGAAACACTGCTCTAGATCTTCAGCTGCAATTATCTCACAATTATCTGTGGTTTGTATCCATTACAAGTTTTTCAAAAGTTTTTATTTCTTACTTTTGTCAGACAATTTCAGCAGTTTATGACTATTTCAGCTGCATAAGCTGCTCTTTAGCTAACAATTTCAGCTGTTCAGTTTTTTAACTGTCACCTTACACTTAATGGTTTTGTGGCATTTGCCTTAACATTTCTGCACTACTGCAAACAGTTGTCACCACCAGGATTACTTTTCCTGTAGCTCTTCTTTCTTCCAAAGTCACTTTAGTATTGATGTTAACATTAATCCAGTGTTTCCCCTTTCAAACTGTTGTTTTTTACTGATAACTAAATCTTGAAATGTTTTTCTCACTTGGCAAGTTTTCATCATTTGACTTACATTGCTAAAATGATAATGTAGTTAGCTGCACTCACATGGATATGTCTTACCTGGGCCCATTGTACAATTAGGCAGTATCATAGTAATGGACAAACGGTCAGAGCCTCAAGCCTATATAGTCTTATAAAAGCCATTTCAGCCACGTAGTATGATGACAAGCTCATAGATATTTAAACAGGGGTTCCTATAAAACAAGCCTTATCTGAACATCTTTATTTTATTTAAACAAACCTTCATTTAAAATGCAAAGCTAGTATATTCCACTGGCTAGAGAGTGCTCTTTCTTATTTCTTATCCAAATCACATTTGCTGTTTTGGATTCATGTGTATTCAACTGTCAGCAGGCGGTAAAAGACAGGTGAATATGAAAATGTGCAGGTATGCGGCTTGGCGAGGCAGTATGTGGATCACGGCATTAGCTCACCTGTCAGAGTCGGCCCGATGTTGACATTTCCATCCATCCCGCTGGCTCTGCTCTGCAGCCCTGTGCGTTTGCTGCCAGCCTGTCAGACAGGTCAGAGTTTGGACGCACAGCCTCAGAGACTCATGTGAAGGGCACCCTCAATGAATTATGCGGAGTCAGAAGCATCTTAAAGGCCATGTTGTTTGAAGACAGGCAGAAGAAAGGTCAGCTTCCATCACTGTTTGAGAGGCACCCTGCCAGGAGTTGAGTCGGCACACTGAATGCAACGTGATGTCATGGGTTGACCTGGGGTGTTTCTCCTGTTAACCAAACCGTCAGTGGGTTAGTTGCTTCTGAGTGGTAAAGCAAAAGTTTAGTGATGTGTGCTGCTGTTATTTTAGGATCCTTGAGTTTGAGCTAAACATGTTAAAGAAGAAGGCAGATTATTTGTAACATGTTGTTTGTTGTAGATTTGTATTTCACTAAAGAAGATGAATAAGCTTGCTTTTCACTCACCAAATGTGCTGAGGTCTGAACTGTAGAAACACAAGTAGTAAGACTAAAAAGAGCCAAATTTGGTTTTGCTTTAGATGGAAAGATGGATAACAGGAATGACTTGACTTGGCTGGAATGGGGTTCTATGGTTATTTTCAACTTCAGTGGCTTTTGGGTATGTTTAGGCATGGAAATTACTTGGATCTCTGAAAAGACTGCTGGTCAAAAAACCCCATTCAGCAACACTAATCACATGTTAAAAGCTCGTTTTCCATTCCAACAAAGTGATGCTCATATGATTGATTCTCATAAACGTATAACTAATCTATTAAAAATACATATGAGTAGTTTGGGTTTGTGAACGCTGCCATGTTCCCCACCATATTTGAAAACATTGGTTGGGAAAGAGATCTCCTTTCTGACTAATGGGATTTGTGGCCCGTCTCTAGCCAGACATGCAGAATGCCAACGGCAGAGGAGAAGAGAATTTGAAGGCATTTGCATGGCATGGAGAGTCATGTCTGCATAGACTCCAGATATGAAGCCTTATACCTATGTTTTTTCATCTGAGAAGGGGTCCCCTTCTCCAAAGAAACAACAATGCAAATGAAAGAGACAACAGCGTCTTAATAAAATGTCTTCATCTCGGGCTTCATCTCCTGAACTGAAGTCAGGGCTCTAATACATGAAAACGTACATAAACATGCTTATTTATTCTCAGTATTGTCTCAGTTGCTTCTTGTCAGCTGATCATGCAACCCTTTCATCTCCAGACAGCTGATACCCATCAGGCTAAACAACAACAGCTGGTTATTATCCCAGCTAATGTTAGGCTCAGCTGTTGAAAAAAATCACACTTTTTCTCTAATAAACATTAAATATTGCATAAGCGTCAAAATCCAACAAAGTTATATCCACTAGCAAGCAGCAGCTAATAAAAGCTAACAGTGGCTAACAGAGGCTAACAGTAGCCAACAGCAACTAAAATAGCAGCGCTTACCGACAGTTCAGTATATCCTTAACATGTCATCTCCGGATCGCCGTCACCAGTCAGAAGTTCAACCTGGTATCACAGCTAAACGTGCCTAAACGTCCATTTCACACTTTGCCTCTCCAAAACGTGAAATGGACACGTATGCAGAAACTGCATTGCTGCATGCAGAAATGACATTACCAGCAGGGAGTGATATGAGAAGTGACCTTCTTTGTCTCACTGACTCATATCGGACTCTTTCACAAAGCTTTACAGGCTCCTCCAGCGTAAGTAAAGGTGTGCGCTTCTCACTGGGTAGCTGAGACTGATAGTTGCTCATAGACAGAAAAAGGTCCAGGATGGATCTGGATCCAGGGCAAATATTATTAGAAACATGCTACCTTTGGCCGTTATGGGACACAGTGTAAATTGTATTTACAAGAGCTGAGTGTGAAAGCGAAGCTCTCAATTTTCCCATCGATCTACATCCCTACACTCATCTATGGTCACGAGCTTTAGGTAGTGACCGAAAGAACGAGATCGTGGATACAAGCGGTAGAAATGAGCTTCCTCCGAAGGGTGGCTGGCCTCTCCCTCAGAGATAGGGTGAGAAGCTCAGCCATCTAGGAGGAGTTCAGAGTAGAGCCGCTGCTCCTCCACATTGAAGGGAGCCAGTGGAGGTGGTTCAGGCATCTGACAAGGATCCCTCCTGGGTACCTCCTGGGTGAGGTGTTCCGGGCAAGTCCCACCGGGAGGAAGCCCCGGGGGAGACCCAGGACACGCTGGAGAAATTATATCTCTCGGCTGGCCTGGGAACACTTTGGTGTTCCCCCAGACAAGCTGGAGGAGGTGGCTGGGGAGAGGGAGGTCTGGGCTTCTCTACTTAGGCTGCTGCTCTGCGACCCGGCCCGGATAAGCAGAAGGAGATGGATGGATTAATCTGATAGGCAGGTTAATACATTCTTGTGATGCATTCAAAATGCAGGTGTAGAGTTGCAGTTCTTGGGCATCTACCGAGCCGTACAGAACAGGAGCAGGCACGTTTGCATTTTTTGGGAGGGCGGTGTTGTTTTGGGGTTTTTTATGTGGCAGGTAAATTCAGGAAAAAACATGTTAATGTCAAACACAGAGAGGAGAAGGTGATGATACTGATTCAGAAATTTCTACCTTTTATATTAGCATCATGTTGTCCAGGGTGGAAATCAGTCATATAGTTAAGTTAATGTGTCTAAACCTGTAAAGAGTGGTCTATAGCAGGGTAGAACAGCCTGTACTTAAATAAAAAGATCCACTGGAACTCACAAAATAAATTACTATAACACTTATTTCTCAGTAATTCTTCTCCCGACACTGCACCACAACACCCAATCCTCCACCTGCCAAATCCCATTCTAATCCCTGCCTACAGTCCTACCCTTAAGTGGTTCACTGATGGCCCAGTGGATGTTAAAAGTTAACATCAAAAGTAATCCTGATATGTGCTTTAGTAAAATAAAAGCCCACTCGTGATAATTACCCAAATGTTTAAAATGCATCATTAACAGGGACTTTTTTCTCACACTCGAGAGAATCTGAGAAGAGCTGAGTAGATCTTGTCTGAACTTGTCCGCACTCTCATCTGTCACCCAACAGGAAACAGCGCGCTTCGCACATATTCCTACTACTAGAATTTCTCTGGTTTATATGAGCTGCTGCCTGAGTAGAGTGTGTAGCACATGGAGCACATCTTTCCGTCCTCCATCAGGAAGTGTGTGGAAAAGTTCAGGTGTAGTCGGGTGATCTTAATAATGCATGTGCCATTTGGTGATTTAAGTCCTGTCAGGAGCACAGAGGTGTGATTTTTCTTAACCTACATGAGCTACAGCTGCAAATTAGTGTCTGTCTTTCACTGTAGATCTTGACCTTCTTTTAGAAATCCTGTTCTTTGATTAAGGGAGTGTTTCTCAAATGGTGTTAGATATACAGGAAGACTTGGGCAGCACAGCTAACAGGGAAACTGCCTGCAACAGCAGCCCTTTCCTTCGTTACCTCTCGTGCTCGCTGATAACCAAATAGTAATGAGCCTCCCATGACTGAAGGATTTATTAATAAATCCCAAAATAGCTTTTCTGTGTGTATTTTTTTCTAACCCATATTTTTGTCACGGGCTGATTTTCCTCTAATACCACACCTCCGCAGTGTTATTATCTCTGACAGCATTAAGGCTATGCGTATCCGGTGCTTATCACCGTTCCTACAGCTCTCTGCGTGTGCACGTCAGGCTTAGCAAGGTGGAAATGCACACTTTCATTTATCCAAAGTGCTTGTTTCAGATGCATGCTGCTATCTTTAGTGTTGGAATAACTGTGGTCATGCAGTCTGTGTTTGTCTTTAGGTATTCTCATGGCTTTCTCTCTGTATACCGCTGTCTCACGCACACACAGGCACACACACGCAGAGTGTGTCTGTGTGAGAATTAAAATTGAGGTAGACGAGGCAGAGGCACAGTGGAGCTGGTTAACTAGCTGTCAGGTCATAAAAGATTGCGTCCGCTGGAAGATCTATATGAATATGGACAGGTCTATCTGTAGGAAATAGGCTGTCAGGCAGAGGTAAATGTCTCAGTGCAAAAATGTTTGTGTGTTGCTTCTCAGAAGACACCAATCCGCCTCCTTCCATTAGTGTGAGTGAAACAGCTGTTGTTTCTGGTGAAATATGCCCTCAGACAGCCATGGGTAATATGATAGCTTATGTTTGTGCATAAGACTTGCTATTTACTGAAATACACTGGCTACGTTTACATGATCATAATAATCTGATTATGGACATTAATCAAAGTGATGCATTGCTGCAATTAAGATGTTTACATGTTGCTTATCAGACTGTTTCATTAATATCCTCTGCTCGCCGTAAAGCCGTAAATGCCACCTCCACAACACGGTGACGGTTTCCTTCTAATATAGGGGATATACCCTAAATCTAAACTGTTGTTCGGTTCTTATTAAACTCTGTCCATCCTTTTATTGTCATCTCAACAGAGCTTGTACAAAAGTGCTTTCAAACGAAGGCTTGCCAATATTAAATAATAAAGAACTACAAGAGATGAAAAACCCAGGGCTTGATTGTTTCCTTTAAGTATAGGTGCTAGTATTTACATGAGTCTTTGAGAGATGCCAGCACCATTTTTATTGGTATCACCATTAAAATGATGCTAGACTAGCTGTTAGCTAGCTACTGTTTTTCTTAGTCATTCCAACCTGGTGGTCAGCATTAATTTACTCCAGCCCACCGCTGCAGTAAATTAAAACTTGCTGTAGATGCATTTGGGGGTACTAGCGATAGATAATCCACTTGATGAATTCTCTACTGAAGGTAGAGATTTAAGACGTTACAACAGTTCCAAACGTGCGGTGGCAGGAAGGGACAGCTGCAGACACACTTTCTGAAGCATTACCATGAAAGGTTAACATTTAGAAATGCTCATAAGGATCCAACAGTGATGTTGGATGTGTCACTGTCACTATATCGAGTCCAAATGTAACTGATCATCCTCAGTTAATTCTTTGATGATGAGTTTATGAGCTAAGTCTTATTTAATACAACACCTTATTCATTTTATAAGTTACTGTTGCCATTAGTGTCCAGGAAGACAATCCGGTCTTTAAGTCTGACATCATTAGCCAAACTCCGGTTCAGGTCCCAAAGTCAAACGAACACTGTGGCATCACTGAGAGTTACAAACTGTCTAAATTCTTTCATCTGTAATAAAATGATCAGCGTTGCTGCTTTACCAGGTGTAACAATTAAGTTTAACATCCAGGCATCCATGAAAACAGAATTTATTACATTTAACAGAGTTAGAAGTTAGCAGGAAGTTAGCTCGCTAGTTTCCACCTAAACATGATATAGCATGTTCTGACTGAGAGATTTCTGAAACATTCAAACGTACAGCTCTGCTATCACTTCCAACATAAATGAAGACAGGAAACTAAACAGCAGTGACGTTTGTAGGGTTACTGAAGTTGGGCTAGCTGGTATATAATGATGTGCTACGTGATCGCTAGCGACACAGCTATGCTAGCATAACATAAACACAGTGAAGCTGGAGGATGAACGCTAACTTTTTTCCACTTGATAAAAGTTAACGTGAGGGTTCCCGATGGTTAGGGACAAATGCAATCGCATGGCAGTATGCTGTAAACGGACCAAACTTCAGTCAGGAGAACAGCTGAGATAATCCATCCACAATACCAGGTTAGTCATTAATATACTGCTGCATGGGCTGGGCTGTAGTTACATTGGAAGGGTTTAAAAACTGAGCTTTAAAATGAACAGTGGTAATAAAATCGAGAGAGGCCGACAGTGATCACTGACTGTTTTAGGAGCTTGTTGAGATTAAATAGAACAAGATACAAAACATTAAAACATGTTAAAAACACAACAGCGTTAATAAACACAGAGTAGTTTGGACCCGGAAACAGGATAACAACTGGATAAAACAAGGTGACTCCATCACTAGTTTCAAGTCCTCTTAAATACAGCACGATGGTTGTTCTGTAGGTTTCTGTCCGACTGAGAGTAAAATAGATACCAAAGTCAGCGTTAGATTGTGGCTACTTAGTGGTCGACGTGTCCCTTCCATTTGCTACTTGAATTGTATCCTCCCCTCTTCAGTCACTTCCACCTTTCACTGGCCACATTCAGATTTAAAAAATCCAAGTGGCTGATGAACAAAAAGCCAAATGTCTTTGGCTCGTGACTTTGAACATCGCCACAGTGTTGAGTGACATGACTTTGGCTGTATCCATGGTTTGTATGCACTCAGACATTTTAACTAAGATGTGAACTGTAAGGAACCTTTATAACATCACTGGCATTCAGTGGAACCCTTTGAACTGTTTGAACATGGTTCCACACAGAACAGCTGTGAAGGAGTTCATTACAGCAGTGCAAAGGCACCGCATGGTGTTCAGCCCATTTTCTCTCTGTAGAGAGGCCTGTTTATTTTGAGTGTGTTCCTGCTATGAAGTGTAAGCCGGTGCACATGTGAGCTGATCTACTCTCAGGAGAGCGCGGGAGGCTGCTGGGGAGATAAATAATGCCATTGCACCACCAGCCGCTGTGCCTGTGACATGAGCATCCATCTGCTGAAACCCAGACAGGATAGCCAGGGCTTACTGAACACATTCCACCCTGGCACAGTGGGAGACAGCTGATCCACTTGGCTCTGGTTCTGATCCGTTTGACCCCTGCCTGGAGGTGACCCCAATCTGCTTGGCTGTGACCAGGGATGGAGAGGAGCGAGGGGTGGGACTTGGGGTTTTGGAGCAGAGTAGGAGATGAAGGCTGGGGTCAACTTTAGGACAATGGCAGAGAGCAAGGAAGGAAAAGTGGAGGAGGTGGGAGTGGGATGAATCCGGTACTGAGGTCAGTGCTTATACGTGGATTAAAGGATTGACCTGTGAGGGAGCAGTTGTAACTTGCGACCTTCATCTCCCCCGAATCTCTAGGAACAGGATGACGCAGGATACAGTTCCTGTTCCTTGCCATACTCCTTTGGTTTGGGTGGTGTCTGTTTTTGTCATACACGTTTATTTCTAAGCACATTTAAAAATACCACCTGTTGGCTAAAAGTACTGTACCATTAGAAGAATAAAACAACTTAAAATAAAAGTATTGGGAACTCAGTCTGGTCAGAGAGGTAAGGACCAGAAGGCAAAGGGTTTCAGTTTTTCCATCTGATGAAGTTTTTTCTGCCATGGGATTCGTGACCATCGACATTCCTTCTAATCAGAAACACATTTGCAGGTGAATAGAGAGGGAGGACAGGGTGAATAGGAGCAGTGGAGTTGGGTGGGAGCAGCTTTTATCTTGCACAATACTCAGTGCAACAGTTGACGGTTATAAAGATTAACCGTTCACTGCACTGTGTTGTATTGCTGTACTGGAGGAGAAGGAATGTAAAATACCAAACAGTCTAATTTGACATGTGGGAGTCTGAAATTTTGCAGAGGTCAAATGGGTTTCTGGAGCTGTGCTTGTTATCTGCAGGTGTCAGGGTGGCCGGCAGGAGAAGCAGCAGTCGTGGTTCAGGCGGGTTCACATCAATGACGCGTTTGTGCTCGCTCTCAAACCTGATCGGGTCTGTACTAGAACACTAGTATGGTGACATTACACTGGATTTTTGGCACATTGTGACGTTCTAATGAATTCACATCCTTTGGTGGAAGGATCTACAGTAACAACAACAAAAAGTTAGGTCCACTCTGCTGAGCGTGGTGTCGGATCCATTGGGGATGAGAGGCATGATGTGCAGCATGATGGGAGAAATAAACACTTTCAACATGAAAACTGAAACTGGGGATAACACACAAGAAAACCTTTACAGAGTTCATAAAGTACACAGTCTCATAAACTCAGCATCGAGGCTGCACTTAGTCTGAACATCGAGTAAAAACCTGAACTTAAAAACAAAACATGACTTTCTTTGCCTAAAAGTTCTGTTTTAACTTTTTAATGTTATTTTATAACCTGTAATTATGCTGCAGATTATAGATTTTATAGCTCACACAAAAACATTACAAACAATAAATGGAAAATAATATTGCCTCCACATCATTTTATGATGATATTTTTATCATTATTTTTGTTGTTTAACCCGAGTAACACTTTAGTTAACACTGTACAAACTGGACTGTTTCTCGTATGCAGCAATACAAAGGAAGATATGTCATTTACATTTAAATCACTAAATCTGTTTTGTGGAGAGAAAAAACGTGTTCCATCGTGTACATGTGTTGTTCTGTGTGCAGGTGAGAGACTGTCCAGCACAGCGCTGTCACACATAGCATGTCTGACACTAAGCAGCACAAGCAATTGTTTCCCAGTCGGGATGGGCTGGACACACACACACACACACACACACACACACACACACACTCTGTACTCTGCAGTATATTACTGTGATATCAGAATCTGAACTAATTCACATTAACTGCAAGAAGCCAGCTTATATTTAGTCTTTTGTTTTAAACGTTTATTAATTTCAGGTAAATAAATCTGTTTTTAGCTTTCATAGCACAGATTAGGCAGGAAGAGCATCTTTTAGCCCTCTGGCTCACTCAGTCTCAGCCTTTTTGTAGTTTAATATGTTGCAGTTTTATAAATATTCAGTAACAGTAGCGCTGGGCAAAGCAGTTTTATTTGAGGTTTCATTATTTCTGCTCCCCCTTCTGGAGAGATGAAACTATGCACCTGGTTTCCACACCTGCTCTGCAGCAGTTCCAGCTGGCCCTGATCTCACTGGTGCAGCCGGGGACTGGTCCTGGATCGGCATGAGGCCTGTGAGGACTCTAATTTTAGGTGGCTGTTTATAGCTTCTTGGTATTACTCAGCAGGAGACTCTGCTGAATCATAACATTTGGTTTCAGAACAGTTTGAAAATGACTTTGTCCGTTTGTGAACAGGTTGACTTTTCAAACAGCACTCCTGGGTCTTCTGTAGAGGAAAGTCTAAGAATATACTCTGCTGCTCGGCATGGAGATTTTGATTTTAGAAGACATGGCTGATCCTTCTATGATACTGAATTCACATTATGGGAAGTGTTTTGTGAGTGTGACCCATGGAGAAACTGACTGAAACAGATCAACTGCTTTGGGACAAACACAGCCAACAGACAGCTCTGCAGCCTGTCCTTTACATGTTGTAGCTGTTTACTGTCACCAGGGGGCAGTGTGCAAACACTCAGAGGTTGTTTTTGTTGTTTTTCTGTGCTTCTCCTGTAAACTCTGTTCTTGATCCAGTGTTGGACGTACACACAGAATCATCCACATCGAGCCACACGCTGTTTGGCTTTGTGGGCTGAACATGGTTTTTCGTTGACAGACAACAGGGAGCCGAGGAAAAGTATGTGGTGCTACTGATGTGTGGGTGGCGCTGGCTTGTGCCGTTGATTTATCAGCCAACCACAGCGAAGAGCAAGGTCCTAACATCCAATGAGAACCACTGAAAAGTGTCCTCTGCACTTTCTGATGTTTCTCCCATTCTTGATAAACTCTGGAATGGGGGACGCTTGACTCTCCCTTCCCTGCAGAGACAGTCGGCACTGGAGACACAGCAGAGCTACACACTGTCGGGCTTTTGGAGGACTGCACAGGTGCACATTTGTATCGGTTCTCTGTGGCCTCCTTGTAGGCTCTCCATAGGCACATATATACCCCAACGGTCACAACGCTGTACCACAAATTAAGCGTAACCCATCCCACATATGTCAGCTGTCTCGTTCACTGCGAGGAGTCTGTTTGACCCGTTCAATGTCTCGCCACATCTCTATAACCTCTTCATTCTGTCTGGCAGCATGAACAGAATTAAGAGCGTTGCTGTGTGAAGGTCAGACTTGCTGTTTGTGTCTGGCCAGATGGGTGGTCTGTAACCTCGCTGCTCAGGGGTTTATTATATGTACACGTGGCGGCGTGCAGGGTTGTGACCTGTGACCTCACAGAATTCTCTTTATATGCTCTGTCTTTGTCTCCATACACTCTCCACACATTCCCTCATATTCAGAGATGTGTAGAGACCAAACCTGCCCTCCCTGGTGGATTATCCCGTCCTCCGTTTCAGCAGGCTGTTTCATATATCCATTACTCTATGTGTGCAGGCGCTGGAATCTACTGCCTGAGCAAAGATGGGGGGGGGGGGGGGGGGGTTATTTTCCCATGTGGGGTATACAGAGGGGAGATTGTGCCCCACAGGAAACAAGCAGCCGTTATTTGTCCAAAACATCCATCTCTGCGCTGAAGTTGGAAAAGCCTTGGAGCAAAAGTAGTAGGACCTTGTGACTGACCCTCTTTGTTCTGTTTTTGCTTCTGTCATCACATTAAGACCGAGATTCATGAAGCTGTGAGCGCACACAGTCATGTGGTCGACTATAGATATTGTGTTTAAAAGAATATCTGGCAGTGATGAAGTCAAACATCATCATCATCATTTAAAGATGGCGTTATAAAGTAAAACATCACTACTATGTAGTGAAACAGCTATACTGATAGCTTAACAGGCAACAATAGCTGTGAAACAGTTAACTTGGAGACATTATATAGAGAGCGCCAACAATTCAGCAGCATCTAATGAAAGTCAGGAGGAAGAACAGGAGACAGGGCAGCATCCACCCAATCATCTGTTAGGTTAACGCCCACTAGTGTGTCAGCTCTCATAACTAAAACACAGCAGGTGAAACCATGACAACTTTAAAAAGCACTTTGCGAGATGTGATTTCATCTGCTGGTCTTAGCCACACCATCTGTGATGGCATGGAAGAAGTCTTTTTAAAACAACAGTATCTCACTTCTTTATTGAACGTCAGCATTCGGTGGTTGCACAGACAGCCCTAAGAATATCTTAGAACTGGAAATAATCTGCAGAGAATAAGAGCGTTACAAGTTTTAAACAGTTTTAGATCAGAGTGTGCTGTCCTCCATCATCCACCCTACAACATTCAGGTCCACACTTTCATCTCATTCTCATACGTTGTCAGATATGCCACTGAATCAAGTTAAAGAGTTATAGCACATTAACTGTACTGTGTTCATTGTTCATTGGGGGTTATTGATCATCAGGTTGAGGGACCATCACATTACCTCGCTTCTAAAAGAGAAGCGTTAAGCGAGCTCACTGATGACTGACTAGACCCTGAGCTGTGCTGCTGCTCCTCCGCTTCCCCGGCCTGATGTCCTCATAAAGACTCTGACATTCACATCCAGCCCTCCACCCAGCTCTCCCTCTCCCCTTCAAAGGCCACAGAACTGATACATCAATAATGCAAAATGACTCCAGCTCTGCCAGACAAATTCAGATCCTGTCACGTGGCCCCTCGTTCACCTTCCAGTCACCCCTCTAACACTCACGACCTCATGTCCTGCTAAACCCACCCACGCATCTTTCCATGATCATGCTCATAGAAATCCATTCTCTGACAGCTTCTATCAGGGGGAAGTGCAGTTTGCAGGTGATGCTCACCAATCTAGCGTTAGTGGAAGAGAGATCTAATGATGGAGGTCAATGGTGAGGACTAACTGAAGGATTTTTCACTCCTTTCAGCGATGAAGCAGTGTACTCCTTTCTGTTCTTAGCCAAAGTCTTACCTTGTGTGAATATTGCTTCCAAACACATTTAAAAATGCAACAGTGTAACATTTTTTAATGAAGTTCAGTGAGGAAGCCCTTGCTACCCCTCAAGTTCCACTCCAGGCTGGTTTATGGTCCCCTACTGCCCTCTGGTGGAGGTTTTTATTATTGCAACTAGACTAAAGCTTTTAATGTCCACACACAAGCTCCAGACCTTTAAGAAATGCTTTTGATTGTCTTGATTATATAAAATATTCTCCTTTTAAGCAAATAATTTGTCTTGTTTTGTTTTGGAACTGATGAGAATCTGAGTAACTAAAGTGACACACTTTCAGAGTTAAAGGAACGAGTGAAGCATCGTCAGCTGTTTAATCACATTAAGTTGTGGAGAGACCCTAAATTTTTGCTTTTCTTCGTCTCTCATCTTTGCCAGCGTCAGTCATCTGAAAATAATTTATCCCACAGCGCACCTACACTCTGTGTTTGCATGCAGGGAGGAGACATGCAGCAGTTCCACACTTCTACCATATGAGTGTGTTGTAGATCAGACCAAGTGGGCAATCTGGAAGCTATTATGTTGTTATGCTATGATGGATCATGTCAAAGGCACGTCCGCTGCTCTGTATTCGATCACCCTAAAGCCAGGTTGTGTGTGTGAGAACTCCATTTCCCAGAAAAGATGAACTTATGGTGACTGTTGCAAAAGAAAGGAGACGCCTTTGTACTGGAAGTTCATCATGACAGCTCACATCAGCACAGTCAGCTGTAATACTTTATATATAAACGTCCTCAGGCAGAAGCTAGTACTTTGGTGACCGTTATACGAGAGTTAACATATGAAGAACTTTATACACTGTGTTTAACCACAAAGTAACCTGTTATATTTGCAGTTAAACCAGATATGATGCAAATACTTATAAAAGAACATGTGTGTCATTCTCCGCCATGTTAACATTATCCTAATCATTACTTTTTCCCGCTTACTTATACTCACTTTTCCATCTTTGTGTCTTTTTCAGGTCCTTGGCACTCCATCTGAGGATACGTGGCCTGGTGTTAACTCCCTGCCTCACTTTAAACCAGGTAATTACCAGATATAGTCTAGTTTTAATATACACACTGGCAAAAATCATGGCATGAATGATTAACTCTGTCTCTGTGGTCTGATGTTGTAGCAGTGCTACCCTAAAGATACAGAGATTACATAAAAACAAAGGAAAGTGTTGGAGGACGACTGAGGCCATTTGTTGTGACTGCTGTTAGCATACAGCTTACCTTTGCACAGGCATCAACACTTTGTACAATTAAATCTAACATAATGCTAAATGGATGCTATAATACTGCTGCTATGCATCAATTTTACTGTCATTAGTATCTTTAGTTGTTTGGTGTGCGGTTAAAGATAGCCTCTACGCTAACGCTATAGGCTACCTAAGTCTGACTGACAGGGGCGGGCAGATCGATCCAAATATCAATAATATCAATGCCGGTACTGCTGACTGAAAGCAGGTGTCATGCTAACTCTAAGGTAACATTTTAGCGTCCAGGTTTTGAGGAAAGCCGCAGAAGCTGTTGCGACTTGGTTGTCACGCTGCTGTGTGCATTCTCAGAACTCCAAAGCTTATCATGAATATGAGGCAATACTGCCACCTACCAAAAAGCTCACTGTACCCCATTAGTGCACCAGCAGCAGAAGAGGGGGTGGCAGCTCTGCCTGGGTAGCCATGCCTTCTGGGAGCTCATTAGAGCTTTTTAGATAGGACATGAATAGAGGGACTGCAGAAGAGCTGGAGCTGAGAAGAGGGGACAGGCGAGGATGGACATCAAGAGGGTTAGAGCGAGGGTTCGGGGTAGTGAGGCATCACAAAGCTACAGTATGTGACCCAGCCTCTTATCTCCAGTGGCCAATTAGAAACCTACTGGGGTGGCTTTCGTGGTCACATGCACATACAACCCATACTAATGTGATTTTGCATCCTGTGGCCACGGCGACAGTTGGCTCTTGTTAGCCTCTCGCACACTGTGTTGAACAGCTGTGCAGCTGTCTCACCCACACAAACGTACACATGCCCGGCTTTGGCTGGCTCTAGCCTGCGAGCGCTGCATCTGTTCATATGATGTGTGCATGTTCAGGGCTTCTTGCGGCTGCGCTCTCAACAAACACGGGAAAAGTGAGATGCTTGTGAAGCCCTGAGTGCACATCAATTACAACCTGAGCTAATAAAGTCAGTGCAGACACACAGTGAATGAGAGGATGATGCAGGAGCAGGAAGTGTTTTAAGCACAAGGGAGAAATTGAACTATAATCTCCTGGAAGTGCACTTCAAGTCTAATCTGAAATCAAGAAAAAGATCTTCTAAATGTTACACTGTAGCAGGAATAAAGTTCATGTTTTTCTTTGGACATCGACTGGTTTTCACTCATGTTCTAGGCTTTGTATCTGACCAGCTTTAGAGGATTTGTGTTTGGTTGGTTGTTTCTTTTATGTAATAATCATTTTAGGTAAAAACGTTCTCAAGGGATAAACTCATCTTACACGATCGTTAGGTACTTTGTTATCAGCAGCATGTTGTTTCAACAATAACACAGTTTGTCATCCATGAAATAGCATCAACAAAATGATTGTAGCAAAAAAGCTTAATATGTCTTAGTGGGTGAGCAGTGTGTCTTTAAAAAAATCAGAGGAAACTGGAGGACGAAAGAAGAAGAAGTGCCCAACAAGTGAACTACAGGGGATGAACGGTAACCCTTAATGATAGCAGGTGTTATACTACAGCTGTAGCCTCCATAATCTGAATGATATTGTGTTGTATGCTAACACTGAGCAGCAGGTGGCAGTGTTGCGTCAGTCTGCAGAGTTTCCTCAGCAGGACTGAGCTCCTCTCAGCCAATGGAGGTCTCTCAGCCGTCCAAAAACACACGACTGTATCACTGCTGTGCCGTGGAAGTAACATATTTCTCTGTTACTTCCACATAAATTCTGCAGCACCTACCTGTCTTTCTTTTCTGTCCCACTCCAACCTGGAATACATCGCTGCACTTTCAGACACGATGCTGCGGCTTGGCCTCAGAGTGAAGGCGCCACTTTTTTTCCCCCACATTTCTGTGGTAATGAAAAGGTTCCACAGATACTTCCTCACTTCCAGCCATATCTCCCTTTAGCTGCCTCCCTCCGCTCTTGGTCTCAGTCATGGTCCAGCTCAGACTGCATATTTGAAAATTAAACCTTGAAGGGTGGGCAGATATAAAACTTGCAACACAGCTGCACGGTGCAGACAGGTACAAACATGCAGACAGTCTGACCAACACCTCAGACACATTATAATGAAGGTCCTGATTGGTTTGAGCTGTGATTCTGACATATTAACAAATATATTTCAATAATCATGTTTTGTGGTATTTAAAGAAAGGACTAACATTTGCACCAGTGTGCATGTTTTCCCAGCACAGCCTGGCTCCACCCCTCCTTCTGCTGATAGCTGGAGCCGTCTCCCCTGGTGCTCAGCGAGCTCTGGTCAGCTCAGGCCGGCACACCTGACACCAGCCTGGGCGACAGGACCCACTGCTGGTTGTCTTACAAGCTGCAGGCTGATGCTGGAACAGGCTGTCGGGTTGCCGGCTAGCTGGATCAGGCCAACAGTGTGGGAGTCCAGACGGACTAGCTGACTGGGTGGCTGGCTAGCTTGTGCAGTAGCTGACTGCACGCCCACATGGCAGTTTTGGCTGTAATTAAGAGAAGAGCGCTGAGCCTTCACACATTCACTGCATAGCGATCATAGCTGCAGAAGCACGGAGACACTGCTTCACCAAACTCCTCTTGAAAATATGACAATTTAATGTGGTTTGGCCTTGCAGCAGAGGCACATAGCTCACACTGCATTGCTCAAGAGGATTTCATTCATTTTCCAGTCCTCATTTTGGCAAACTAATACACAAAGCAACACTTTGTGTGATAACATTAAGCTGCTTTGCCTGGTCGTCGCAGGCCTTTACTACAGCACACATTTCTAGGATTCCAGACAAAGTTGAATTAATTACATTGATTGTGGCTGCATTCCTTTAAGATGATCCAGTGAAATGTCCAGCACAGCTCAGTCTGAAGAGCACAGTGTTGAAGGTATTACTTTCAGTCACAGTCGAGCTTTGCACAACATTGCATGTATATTTTTGTTTGCACGTTTCATGAGTGTGACTGTATAATGTAGGAACTTGCCTCTGTGGCAAACCTCACACTGTTAGCTTTGTTTTTAAAATGTGGGACCAAAAAATGTATTTCAGGATGAGGTGCTGCCTGCAGAGCCAGAGAACCAAAGAAGAAGATTTAAATGGATCCCAGACTAAATGTATTTAAGCTTTTGATTGTGGTTCACATGAAGTTGCAGTTAAAGTCTGACAAGCTAGTTACTGCAGCACTAACTGATTCAAAGTACTTGCTTTACCAAAATGTATCTTTTTGCAGTTTTTGAGGTGTTTTACTGCCATTTTTATACTGCAAATGCTCAGTTTGATGCAGTTTCTTTCTACGTGTGGCTCTATAGGACATGATTGAAAGCAGATATGTCTAATTTTGTCATCACAGACAAACAGCCCTTGCTGTGTGTCCAAATCTAAGAGGTAGCCAATCAAAAGGCAGCTGGCTTAAAGCAATAGGAACTAAAAGCACCGAGGCTATGTTTATTTCGTTTTGATTATTTTGATTTGAATCTTGCAGAACTACTTTAGTAGAATACAAGAATAAAAATGTGGAAGTGAAAATGGCCCGATTTGAAAAAGACAGAAACACAATAGCAACACTGCAGTAGTGAGCTGTGCTGGGTGGAGATTAGCAGCCAATTAACACAAGGAAAGATCTGGAAATAGGCGGCCCTTGTCTGTGAGGGTAAGCTAAGGCCCTGCCACTATTTGAAAAATCGTAGTTTACAATTAATTATTGCAGCATCTATGTCTCATAATTTGCTGAGACGTGCACGTAGAAGTTTGTTTTGAAGGTGTTTTAGCAGGTGTGTCATTAACCCAGCAGCAGCTCTTAGTGCAGACATTTAATTGCTTGTTGTTTTTTTCTCATTGCAGACCGCTTTACAGTGTACAGCGCAAAGAAGCTCAGACAAGCTTGGAATAAGTAAGTGAGCTCTGTGTGTGTGTGTGTGTGTGTGTGTGTGTGTGTGCACAAGCCTGCATGCAGCATTACTGCAACATCATATGTGTGACTTGTGTTGTGAGACATCAGGCAGGAAAAGGGCAGGGCTTGGCAGTCAGGGCTTCTCCCAGATGTGTGCCACTGTTTGCCCCAGGCGTACATCTGGAGTGGAGACAACGGCGGGCAAAAGGGGAGTGTGACTGTTTTCCAGAGGGAATTTGAAATAAGCAGCAGGGAAGTGATTTATATAAAACTCCAGCTGTCTAATCAGCTACAATCACAAAGTATAGCTGCTGGAGCGAAGATTCGACGTCGCTAACTAAAGCCCTCATCACACAGGATACTAAGACCTGCGTGCCTCCTGTGATTTGGAATAATTACACAGGTCATCCTTAATCCCCAGAGAATCTGCTGTGCCTCTAATCTGTAAAGTAAAGAATCTGCCACAAATTGCTTCCCATGATGTGCCAAACATTCTGTCGCTGTATGAATTATCGCCGGAGTCATTTGGAGTTCATGTTCTGACCTGGGTCACGAGTCACAGAGCTGGTTACACTTGCATCAGTCTATCTTATTTATAATGAAACAAGATGAGTGTCAATAACAAGATTCAAACCTAGAAAACATGCCCTTAGTGCTAGGACATGAAAACCAGGGAGTTTGTTTCTAATTTGGATTTTTATCTTTGAATAAGAACAGTAAGTCCTACAACCTGGAAATGGTGCTTCTGCTTCTGCTTCCCTCATCTTCAAATCACTGTTTTTTCTGAACGACTTCTTGGTTAGATGTCTTTATTCACTGTAACCCTTACATGTTTTCACATTTCCTCATATAATATGCATTTGCTAACAAGTGGATCAAAGAGAGCTGAGGACATTTAATGTCGTATGTATCGTATGTATGTATCATAGGCAAAATGCCTTTCTCCTTATGGAAATGATCATATACATTTTTATTTCCTGTGTTACACGATAATGCAGAAGCATGGCTCTTTGTTAACGGGACCACAGTGATGCTAACTTCTGGGATGGCATACAAAACATCATCCCTGCAGCACTTATTTCATGCTACACGTCATCATGTTCTCCTGGCTGCAGTTATGCATTTTACCCCCAAACATTAATATGAACCCTTTCACACATAGTGGTCACTACAGTGGTCAGCTATTCAAAGGCTGTTTGCTTGTATTTGTGTCAGTGTTGATGGTATACTTGCACATAAACCACTACGTTGGACACTGATGTGTCACTCTATACTAAATTCATAAGTCAAAATGTC
Organism: Oreochromis niloticus; assembly: GCF_001858045.2. Taxonomy (NCBI): domain Eukaryota; kingdom Metazoa; phylum Chordata; class Actinopteri; order Cichliformes; family Cichlidae; genus Oreochromis; species Oreochromis niloticus. Next base: position 2,381,673 of record NC_031976.2, on the reverse strand, counting down.
TGTTTTCCACCTAAGTGAACATGTAACAAACTCTTTGAAAAGTACATTTAAAAAAATGAACTTCAAAAATCTTTTTTTCATGACTAAAGATGAATAAAAATATTGATTGAGGTTGTCATAATTCATGCATGAAAGGGTTAATAATATTAACTGATTAGTAACTGAAACACTCGGGATTTTAAGCTTACACGCTGTGTTGTAACATCAGCTGGGGCCTGTCCGGGATATCAGTTTGACCCCAACACTTACAGTTAATTGCTTATTGGCTGGTTGGTGTTTTCTATGGTATGAAATTCGACGTGTTTCTGAGAGGCTACTTTAGGAAACAAGTATAGTTGATCCACAAGTTCTCAGAGTAAGTATTTCAGTTGGATGGGTTTGATTTGAAAACAACTAATGTAGGATATAATGATTTTTATAGAAGGATCCTTTAAAGAAGTGAACTGAAGCATCCGATGACAAATGAAAAGCAGACATAAATGTGGTGGATTCCTCGGTCCCTCCGGTCCCTCCCAGTCTCCTGGTTTTGCTCGAGTCCAGGAGGAAATAAAAATGTGCAGAAAGAAAGTGAGGTGGAATGTTAATGGCCATCACTTCCTCTCAGCTGCCTTTCATCACAGTCCAGGGAACGGTGAATTTGATATGAACATATATACACTCACTATGTCCTGCCCTGAGACTTGGCTCACCCCCTTGTGCTCTCTGTGTTTCTGGTTTCCATCAGCCATTTTTCTCTGCTGCACTGTTTTCCTTCCAGCTGTGAAAATGCGGACGGCTGATGGACAGGAAATCAATCTGTGTCTATGGGGGTTTTATGTGTTTGTGTGCTTTGACGTGTATTGTAGTACAGTTGTTTCCCCCCCAACGGCCAGAGGCAAAGTTTTTGTTAAAGTACTGCATTTAAGTCTGTGTCACAGGTGACAAGAGTACAAAACGCGGTGCTGTGGTCAGGTCGCAGCAACAACAGCAGCTTTGAAATTAAAGGTGGTGTTTTTGTTGAAATGCAAATGAAATGTAAACCAGATCTTTCCCTCACTTCAAACCAAGTGTTGCTAGGGCCTAAAAATACACTCAGCGGACACTTCATTAGTTACACCTCGTCAGACCCAGTTAGACTTTTTTTGTGGCATAGATTCAAAACGGACGGTGGTTCCTCAAAGATCTGCACGATGTGGCTCGACTGTTTCAAAGGTTTGACTTTACATCTGGTGACTGCCAAAGTCTGATTGGCCAGTTTGAGATGATTTGAACATGTGACATGGTGCATTATCCTGTTGGAAGCAAGGGTGTCAAACGTATGGCCCGCGGGCCACATCTGGCCCATTAAAAATGTCATATTATTAATATCCCATCGATACCTGGGAGCCGAAACTTCAGCCCTGCTGCGAATCCATGCAGGCAGTGGTGTGACTTTATTTTGATGGGCACACCATGCGGCCAATCACACGCAACGACACACTGGGATCATACCATTATGTGAAAGAAGGAAGGGGGGGTAGAGGTACTGTGGTACAGGCCAGGTACACAGAGAGACGGGGAGCCGGATTCAAAGACAAGCTCGTCGAGAAAAGTGAAGAAATTAGTTAAAACGTAAAATCATCGTCTGTCTGCATTTCAGTGATATCGAGTGTCTAAATGAGTCTCACAGGCCTGAATTAGGCTGGAAGCCATTTATAATTCTTGTTTGATCTGCCGCTCAACACAAACAACCACAAGCAGAAATTTTGGACTTTTAACTGTGTTTTCACAAGTTTTACAGTTTTTTCCTACAGATGCAAATTTCCCTTATGGCCGTTCATACCTCACAAAGTAATTAAACAGTAAACACATAACCTGTTGAACCCCAGTGCCCCTGGAGGCGAGAGGAAGAACATCTGGTTGATCAGATCCGTTATTTAAATATTTATGTATAAAGTTTGAGACCCTTCATTAGAAGATGGGGAACACATAAAAACCCAGGTTGGCTTTGACATTTAAATGATGGTCTGTAGGTACTAAAGGAACGTCGATGGGTAGTCTTTGTGCATGAGGTTGCTGCGATGTGCACGAGTATATGCCAGTGGTAAAATTCACCACTGAGTACTACAATTACTTTATTAAACGAAAAGTGAGGTGGAAAACTACTACTGCTATCCTCAGATCAGTTGCACACTGGGGCCTGTTTGGTCATGTGTTGCTGCCTTCACACTTGTTTTTTATTCAACAATCTCATCAGTAAATTAGTCAGACATGGTGAAAGCATTTCATAGAAATTCTTCAGACAAAAAACACAAAAGCTTTCTACCTAAACAGCTCCCAGCGGCTTCTTTGCCGAGATGAAAGGTCTCCTCTGCTACTTTCAGTTGTGGTGACGAGACAATAGAGGCAGGTGGTCTCCTCTGCCTCGCTTCTCGAAAGTCCTTCCTGTAGTTATTTTGATGGATTACCATGAAAAAGCACTTGCCATGCTCCAGTGAAGAAGGAATGCCTCAGCCTGCTGTGAATGTGTCATCACCTAGATCTGTTTGATAGCCACAGGAGACACTATCGATCTTAATGCAGATGTTGGCTCGTTCGCTCAGCTAAGTTGGCAGCAATAGCAGAAAGGAATGCACACCTACCATGCATCAGCAGCTTTCAAAGGCCAACATACTGATATGCAGGAGATTTCACACCGACAACTATGTGCCTGCACTCTGTGCGCCTGCAGAGAAAAGACAACACCTGAATCCAGCTTCACTTACAGACCGCGACTAAACAAAGGCACTTCATAAGGTTTCTAGAGATGACACGATACCACTTTTTTATGTCCGATACCGATATCATAAATTTGGATATCTGCCGATACCGATATGAATCCGATATAGTGTGTTTTTTAATCAATAAAACTGTTTTTTTAATATCTTGCTGCATTTTGTATAAGTTCATACTCAAGTTTAAATAAACAACAACACTAAAGCTATTCTGTTATACCTGTATGTAAAAAATACACTGCACCCAAAATATTTCATAGTTCAGCAACACTGATCAATCTAATAAACTTAAACCTGCTCCATCCTCCCTATTCTGGTATTTTAAAGAGTACTTAGCAGAAATATTAAACAACCTAACTAATAGGGTTGCAAACTCCCAGCAAAAGAAAATAGGGAACCACCCCCCACCCTCCACCTCATGATGCTTAATCGACGTAATCAACTTTAATTTGATGCAGTGTGAAAAAAAAATGCACAGAAATAAATTATTTTTCAAGAATAATTAAATAGATTCAACATCTTTCTTCAACAGAACTGCAGACTGCACAGATGGTACCTTCCCAAAGGAAAAAGTACTATAGCTTACTAGGGTATATTAGACTTAACAGTTACTATATACAGTAATGGACTTCTACACATTTTACATCAGATTAAAACTTTGGGTGTAAGATTCAGATAATTATTTATTAAAAGCTAGACATTTTAAATGAGAATAAGAAAGAAAAGTATGTCTTTGTGCCCCCTTTTCCCTGTTCATGCCCTATCGGCCCCCCTGGCTAAACTTTGCTAGATCCGCCCCTGCACAGTTACCAGCCGTCAGCTACGTAGAAAAGGATCCTGGTGTAGAAAGTAATATTAAATACATTCTAACAACAGCTTATCAAGCTTAAACGTGCTGCTGTTGTTCAGCCGCTGGTTTCCTCTTTCTGGTGCAAAGTGGGCCAAAAACAAAGAAGAGAGACGGACTCGCGACAGAAAAGCCGATCAGCTGATCATTGATCAGTTTCATGATTGAAGTAGCAGCAGGAGAGGGAGAGAGAGAGGCAGTCGCTCCATATATCGGTTGTTAAGCTTAACGTGGGAACGCTTTACAAACATTCAGAGATGAACTTACACACTTGCTTTACTTCTCTCTGGGATAACTTCCTCGGAGATGAAATGCTGGTTTGGTAGCGAGGCTACAAATACACACAGCCGCTCTATCACATGACGCACACTGCTCCGACTGCTACGGTTATGAGCCGAGTTACGCCGTGTCGCAAGTTTTGTGAGGTGCTTTTTTTAATATTTAATGTATCGGATTACATTTTTTATTACTCACCGATATCCGATCCAGTAATTTAGGTCAGTATCGGACCGATACCGATACGTAATATCGGATCGGTCCATCTCTAAAGGTTTCATTGGAAGATTTGTTTTCTAACGCAGTAGCTCCAGCTACATGGTCATATTAGCCTCACAGTAATATAAATTACGGGCCCCTGTTTACCTCCAGGGGACATGTTTTCATCTCAATATAGATTATTAGTTAATTCTTTGATTAATTTTTTTGATTTTTCAGCTTTAGTGAAACTGGAAGTGGGGATGATACATAGATCTGCAATATGCAGATCTGGAAGCGTCTCCTGTGATTGGACGGTCGGTGAGCTGGGGAGTCATGCTCTTGGTTGGGAGGCCACCTGGACTTTGGCCACAGTTTTCATCTTCAGCTCAGTAGATGCAGCTGCTGTTGCTGTTGGTCCATACTGCTCACAATTGCTTCCACTGTGCTGCAGCTTCTGGGTCTACAGCTTCAATATTATAGCACTGAGCTGCCAGGTGCTTCTTTGTCCGTATGAATGTTGGTCTTTTGCTCATCCATAGTTCCCAGTACATCGTATATAACCTCTTTCACTAAAACAGCTGATAGAGTAGCAGTCTATTAGTTTAATGTTCTCACATTAGCCTCATTTCTCATCAAGATGTCCTGGTTTCCCAACACTGGACGTGGACTTTGTTACACCAACGTCTGAGCTGGTGTGGCTTCAGTTACATGTCGTTCACTCATATGTGGTAGATATGTAAGTAAAATTCATATGTATGTATTGTAGCCAGTAGGGATGGAGTATAGAGCAGCGGTCCCCAACCCCCGGGGCACGGACCGGTGCTAGTCCGTCCATTCAGGCCTGTGAGACAGCAATTGGCCTGATTATTTTTTCTTCCTTTTAGAGACTAAAAAACCCAAAAACATAAAGTATGTTGAAATTAAAGCAGACACAATGGTCTATAGTGCCTGCTGAGGAAACATGATATCCCCTCAGTAACTATAATCAGTTAAGATGGAAACAATAAAAGACTGAAGCTGGAAATGGAGAATAATGGATCGACAGTTGTGTCTGAGGTTGGGCTTGAAATGTTCCCGTCTCATTCGGATCTGTACATTTGTCTCATCGTGCTGACATCAGGTATCAGAATCAACACCTGAAGCTCATTTTCATTCAGTTTAGATGTCACACACTTGTCACAGTACTGGGTCTGCGCCCAGTTCCTAGTGATCGTAGCCCTTCCTCCCTGTTCCCATGTCCGCTCTGTGATTTTCCTGTATCCCATGAGTCGCTGCGTTCCCTCAGTCTCCCCAGTTGCTGTGTAAAGCTTGTGTGTCCTGAGACTGAGTTTCGGTCTGTGTGTTTCCTAGTTTTAGTTTCCCGAGTTCAGTTTAGGTTCTAGTTCATGTATGAGGGGTTTTTTGTAGAGTTAATTTCATATGGAGAGTGTTTCCAGTAAATAAAGCTGCACTTTGAGTTTAATCGTCCATCATTTGGGTCCTTCCTCCTGCCTGCCACACAGCAAAACACGACACCTGGATGCTTTCTGTTTAATGAAGCGCTTAGATTAACCTGTTTGTGGTATATTGTCTGCTTGAGCTTCCAAAATATTAAATAGTTGCACAAAATCTTGGCTGTTACCTCTTCCATCTTAATCCTAATGTTATCATTTGGCTCTAAAACAGAAAACCATAGAACAGCAGGCCTTAATCTATCGGTACACTTTCACACACTGTCTGGTTTGTCTTCAAAGTTTTCAGTAAAGTTACACCCAGTATGAGAAAGAGGCTTGTAGAGGCCCTGATGGACTTCATTAACTTTATCTCTGCTTCTGTTCTGAGTGGCGTTGATGAGTTGAACAGAGATTTATCCTCCCTGCATCTCTCCGCTGATAAGTTGAGTCGAGATCCCCTCTGAGAGTCATGGGAGTGGCTGTCAGAGTGCTAGACTAGGGAGTCAGCCACGAGAAACCCAGAGAACATGACAGGCGTTCTGAGTACTGCGAGCGTGGGGCCGGTGAGCAGCGCAGAATAACATCATGTTTATTTAATGCAGTAGATGCCTAATTACTGACTGGATTTGTTGCTATTCGCTATTTTCAATCTTTCCTCTCCCTCTGCGCTGCTAGCTGGGCTGGTTCAGGAGTTCAGTG